>NC_134553.1:9650898-9950898 GCF_025594145.1 Primulina tabacum
TTCTTGTCTTAACTAATTTGTGCTTTACGTGATTTTTCTGGATAATAACTGTTTTTATCTGCTTCGTAATCTTTTTTATCTATTCATCTTAACGTCTAAGGAACATCTAGGTTTTGGCATCACCACAAAGGTAGAAATTGTTAGACTTAAATTTGTTGTGGAGATGCTAGTAAAAGTGGAGATGCTAGTAAAAACCAGTAGATGCTGGCTTAGTACAAAACCAGTAGATGTAAAATAGCAGAAAAACAGAAGCACTTGTATCGAGCTAAAGACCAGTAGCAGCACTTGTCAAGTACTGCTTCTTAGCTAAAATCATAACTAGAAGGGATACAAAATTCGAAATATACACTAACAGAATTTTGCGTATCTCAAAGTCTTTAAATATTACCGTTGATCTATTAACGTGATACTAGCATTTATTGCTTCATTAAATGTCATTAAATGTTGTATGAAAACATTTAAGACGGTTTACCATTTTTAGTATGAACTGAGACTGATTGCTTTAATGTATTCTGCAGGGTCCATTTTCGGCAATAAAGCTGAACCACTGAAAAGTAAAAAAGAGCCGTTCAGATTTTAACATTGGATAAAGTCTATATATATGGAGACGAAGCACTTTTCAAGGGAAAAAAGTGAAACGAATCTAAATCAAAGAATATCATTTGAGCATTGCTAGAACTTTCAGTCATCCCAAAAGCTCAACACTGAAAAAGCAGCACACGCTTCATTGCATACTCTTGATCATTGAGATCATATTGTGCTAGCTATTTTCGTTATATCTTCTCAAGCTATTCACTTCACTATTTCATTGATAGAAGAATTTGTAACTGGAAAAGAGTCTTTTCCAGAACTTAAGATCATTCAAGAAGTTGAGTTGTAAAACTAAGAGTTTCGATAGGCGAAGGGTAAGTCCTGTTGAAGTGGGTGTGTACAACTGATGTATTGTATTCACTAAAGTCTTTTAGTGATACCTTCTGGAAACAGAAGAAGGGGAGACGTAGAAGATTCATCTTCGAACTTCCAGAAACAAATCTTGTGTCATCTACTGTTTTTCTGTTTCACTATTTTTCACCTACTAACCAACAGATCGTTTCCGCACATTATCTTGTGATCTGCTGGTCTTTAAACTTGAACAAGAATCTGCTAGTATCTTTAACAGGACTCTAGCACATCATTCCGAAAAATCGGTTAAGTTTGCCGTTGAGTTTATTCAACCCCCCCTCTAAACACAACCCGATCCTCAACAAATATTCTAGAGGAGCCTAGAATTAAATTAATCAAGGGACTAAGTTATAAATTAAATAATGATTATTTAATTTAATATATATATACATGTATATATTTTATATGGTAATATAAAATATGTGTATACGATATAATTATATCATGTATTATTAAAAGGTTAATCAATACATTATATATTAATTATATGAGAGTTTAAATATAATAAAATTATTAGAATTCTTATGAGAGAGTAACTCCTAATTAGATTAGGAGTCTCACTATATATATATATATATATATATATATATATATATATATATATATATATATATACCATTAGAGCTCGTAATAACTAATCTAATTTTGCACACAAAACAAAAAAAATTCTCTCCAATTCCCAAAAAAAAAAGTCACGGCCACCTCAAGGTTTTTGAATAAAAAATTCGGCCAAGTGCTTTCTTCCACGCTGCGCCACACTGACTCCGGATTTTGGAAATTTGGAGGCCGCAATCAACGCACAAATCGTTTGGATTTTCTAGTGCAAATCAAACGAGGAAAATAGCTTCTGATCGTTGACCTAATTAGGCGATCGAATTTGAAGAACCGTTCGTAAGGATTTACAAGAAGAGCTATCTCCGCTCATATCGGAATAGTTTAGTGTCCAGCGTTTAATACGTGAAGATATAATTCTTAGAACACTTTATGTATGGTTTTAAACACAAGATGCTCAAGAACAAAAATTTTAAACTTTCGCTACATTTTGGGTGCGAGAATACAATACACCAACAAACCATACATCTCACATATTCATTTAATCATCGCGCAAGAAAATTTCTTATTATTTCTATAACTCTACTCATCGGTTGCTTGCTTAAATAACGAAGAAAAACTAATTTGCGTTAAATCAGACAACGTTGCACATAAAATTCATCATAATCATCTAAAACAAGATAGAAAAAATAGCTAAAACATCAAAAGTCATTCATATACTGATACTCACGGGAAATTTAGGGTCCGATCCACGCAAGCGTCACTAATCCAGACACGGGCTTCAAAATTACCCTGGGCCTGAAATCACAAATAAGACCGTTAGGAGGGGGCCAGGAGAGTATCCTGGCGTAGCCCCTCCGACGCTCAAGTCAGAGACTGAGGATATATGGGGGGAGCAGCTAAGGGCGCTGCTGAAAACAATATAGTGAATCCAATAATCATACGCTCCAACCTGGTATTTATAGAAGAATACCTGGGCTTGTCATGGGCCATTCACCTGTGGGCCTTAATGATGGGCCGGGAATTTGGGCCGGATCTTGATGGGTTCATCCCTGGGTATCATATACGATGATAAGTAAGGAAAAAATTACCTCCGCGAAAAGCACTCATGCTTCAAAGAGTAAAAGTCATGTCCAATTATTTGTTACCAAAAAAAAAAATCATGCTTTCACACTTAGAATAAATCTTTTCTTGTATATACATAAAAACTTGTAGGAAATGAATTACATTTCAGAATACGTATAGAACATCAATGCACACGCCATACAAACGAAAATAAATACCTATTGCTTGGATGATACATCAAGAACTGAATTAAACTTGTCTTTCTTCGTAGTTCTGACTCCAGAAATCGACTTCTAGTCTTGGAATAAATGAAAGACGTCAAAAATTCTTGAAGAGATGGGAGGGTTTTCGAAAACCCTAAGGAAGAAGGGGAGGATGACGGATGCTGAATGGGGAAGTAATGAGGATTTTATTTCTTATATTTTTGGATGTTAAAAGTGTAGGCACATTGCCCAAATTTTTTTGCTCGTGGATCTTTTTAAAAGAAATTTTAATGTTTTCACTGCTTTAAAAAAATATAACATAAAATATATTTTAACAATAATAATATGTGCTTGCCCACAATTTTCTTAAATCTTTCTTATTGGATAACTTCGATTTCTTTTGTCATCAATAACATCCTCATATCTAAAAATACACAATAAAATATTTAAATAGCACATAATTAAAAATATACTAATTATTTAATTAATTTTCTCATGTGTGCATTAGTTTGTCATTGGACATTACAAAAGAAGCAGTATTCTCGAGCTTCTATAAAAAGTAAATCCACATGAAAATTTTGAGTTAAAATAGAATAAAGTTATCATATAATTTTTCAAATCCTCAACTTGTGGAATATGCAATCTTTGTCTTCAAATTATTGAGGGAAAATAGCTTAAATGTGTTCTATTATACGTTTATCTATTTTAGGTTCTGGTTCTTTAGTAGTCAAATTTTTATTTTAGTGTACTTTATTTGTTTTTTAGTTATTTTGGCAGAGTGCTCACACGACGACGAATATTACTAATTATATTAGAAACCTCATGAGCATTCAGATAAAATAAAACTAAAAGCAAAACAAAAAGAAACAAACTTATTTTCCTAACCCAAATTTTGACTATTAAATTACCTAAATAAGAAAACTTAATGCTCTAATATTATTTTTATTTCTTGATAACCCAGGTGCCCAGATTTCTGATTTCAGATTTCACCAAACTAATCCTACGGGAGAATGATATTTGATTATTGATAGAGTGAGTGTTGCATCCGCAAATGGGATATGAGAAGCCATGGATTATCAAACTAAACAATGAAATCTTGTGCTGAATCGATCCAGATGAATATGCGATCCGTCTACCAGGTGTACGTGATCAGCCCGCTTCTCTTATCTAAATAGTTTATACTTTGCTGATCAACAATACAGTTTACAAGCCACTGATTTCATCCATTGGACAGTACCATCACGGGGGCGAGAACTTGTGGGTCGTGCTCTCCTTCACGTTGTTAAAAGATCCAATAAACACCTCCAAAGCTTTGTCGACGCATTAGCCCTAGTGGTGCGGGATCTCAGAGATGCCTATGATTCATGGAGCTCATGATCATTGATGGCTGCTTCATATTTCTTACTTTCTCTGCGTCCTGGATATTTAATTTTGATGGTGATGTGATGATCAGAGCACGGACTACCATTATGCTTCTGATCAGAGCCGTACCTCCTATGAGGCGAGAGAAGCCATCGCCTCAGGGCCCGGCCCTCACAGGTGCCCAAAAAAAATCATACACCTAAATAATATGTGTAATGGACATTTAAAAAAATTTGGACATTGATCCATTGAAAATATGATTAAATATGATGATTGTGTTATTGTGGATTTAATCAAATTATGTACAGCCCAAACAATAAAACTACATGGCTCATTGATTAAATTTTTAAAAATTTTGTATGCATAAAATGATAATGTTTATCCAATATATTTATTATTTTATCTTGTGTCAACTCATGTGTTAAACTTTTATACTTTACTTGTCGATTATTTGGCCTCTTTTCTTGAATTTATGTAGTTGGACCTATTTCAAAAAAATAAAACACAAAAAATTGTAATACTTACCTATTTTACATATCTTTATTTTCTATTTTTTTGAATAAAATATTATATTTATTATTTAAAACAAATCATATATTTTTACAATATTGGTTCATTATATTTATCATTTTGTTATTTTGATAGTTAATATTGATAAATTTCAATTTTAGCAACATATCTTACATTTTTTGTCAATTTCAATATTTTTCAATATAATTGTTCATATGATACTGCATTACGTTAGAGCTATGTTGATGTTGTGGCGCACGAAGAAAAAAATTGCAAAGAGATAAATATATAACTCGTAAATTATATTTTCTTTATATCTATTTTTTGGTTATTTTTAATTTGCAAAATGAGCTTTACGATTATTTATCACAACAAGATTTTTTTAACATATTGCTTCAGGCCCTGTGAACCACAGTGTACGGCTCTGCTTCTGATGCATGGCCGGACCTTGTATGATGAGTTCAAGCAGGAGACCGTCTCAGGGCGGGCCCAATTCTTTTATATTTATTATTATTGTATAATTTTGAGTCGCTGGCAACTTTTAAGCAAAAAAACTTGAATATTATACTTGTAATTCTTACTTGTTCATTATTACTCAGTTCAAACAAATAAAATCTGTTGCTATCTTCGAAATGAAAATCTAATATTAAAAGTTCCATTCCTGAAAAATCAATAAAAAATTTATGTAAAATTTTGATAAAACCAACCCATTATATATATCCATGGGTATTGAAAGAAATTTGAGTAATCTCAAATCCAAGATTTGGATGAATTTCAACAAATTATTCAAGAAAATCATTCTTACACTCGTCATTCGTTTTCCAAAATCCATGCCAAATCTCATTTTCCCACGCAACAACGTCTGTTTTAGTACCGTGATCCTCGCCGCCGGTGGAATCATCTTCATCTCGCCAGAGTCCGAACGTATTTATCCTCTGCTGATTCATCTCCGTTTCATTCGAAGAACTTGTCCGATTTCTTGAAACATTTCTCCTCTTCTTCCTCCGCCAGAGACATCTGGGGAGGCGATAGGCTGCGAGGAGGAAGAACTGCACCATCCCGCAAGGGCAACAGCAGCAAACCGCGGCGCACTCTCCCGCCGCCTCCCCCATTCTGCTTCTCCTGTCACTCCTCCCGCCGCCGCTCGCCTTTTCTGGCTGGATACGGTAGTTGGCCGGTCTTGTACGTAAGCAGGGGTTGCCTCCGCGTCGCCGGCGACTGTAACGAGATTTTTCCCTCCATTTGAGCACCGGGGAATCGAAAAAACGCTGATCAAATCCTTGAATGGATTGCAGTTACAGATAGCGAGAGAGATTTTTACTGAAATTTGAATGGAGGCCGAAGATAGAGGAAGAAATCGAGAGGAGTCTTATATATTTTGAGTGGGAAACCACTCCATCTATACGATTTGTAAATGTATAATCTCATCTAAATATTTTGTATAAATAAACTTTATTTGGTATCTTTTATTGTTATTATTATTTCTTCTATTATTTATAATGCAAAAGGTTCTTTAATATTAATTGGGTAACACTGATATTTTCGTTTGTCAGGCTGAATTATTTATCTTCAATATAATACTTGCTTTAAAAAAATTAAATTATGACAAATTCACCAACATAAAATAATTTATCTCGATTTAATTTATCTAAATTGATAAGTTCCTTCCCATAAAAAAATTACAATTTTAGTCAGAATATGTTATTTGTTTTAGTTTTGTAATTTATCAATTTTCGTTTCATCAACTAACTTTATATATTTTTTAAAAAAATTTGTTCTTTTTTTCATATGAGACCACTTAATATATAAATATTGTTTATTTGTAACAGATTTTCTCATACATGACTTATATAACAAGAATAAAACATATATATACAAATTGAAAACTATCTAATCAAAAAAAATTGAAACGACAAGTTTTTTTTGTCCAATTTTGAAATATTGAATGTTGTTTTTTTTATTTTTCTCTATGTTTTTTTATATTATTTTGATGTGTGTAATATGGATTATTCTTGCTACATGATCTACATAAAAGAACATTAATATCAAATAAATAATATTCGAAAGAGTTAATGACTTTTGGCTAAAAAAAGACCAAAAAAGAAAAAAAAATACAATTTACTGAATTAAAACCAAACGTGACAAATTACATGACTAAAACATATACTGACACTTGAGTTTAGGTGACATCTCCAAAAATGTCTTATATTCTAATGTAGTCTTAGGCTTCCCCATACTTCGTGATGTCCTTAGAGGATATCAATACTAGAGTAGGTGTTTATTAAGCCAACATGTAGTTCGAGTTTTATTGAATATTTTTTTATCTTTTTTTAATAATATTTTATGTTTTATACATTTTGGCATTTACTTTATCTATGTACAAAAGTAAGTTGTATTTATGAAGACCTTGAACATACTACGATATAATGAGGTCGTACATATGATGGCGATCATGAAATAAATTTAAAAGTTATAGTATATACTAAAGTTGTTCCTAGTCTTCAGCTACCTAAAATAAGGATAAGAGTCACTCGAGCTTAATACTAGGATATATGATGTTGTGTACCGTGTTTCATTGGTAGAGACATTGAGACGTCCGATCATACATGATGAGTGCTCGTGTGATGGGTCGCTGAACAATTCTCCATCAGATTTCTCAAGTGGTTATCATATATCGATTAGATCTATCGGCTGTTATGGTTGTACATTATTAGTCCTTACGATCCGAGACACATATAAGCTCTATATACTACTTTGGCTCGTTCACTGACTCCACGAGAGCCATTAGGTTTTGAGGTTTGGTATACTATCGAGACATAGAAGCTAATGTATTGTATTCGGAGATTCACTACTAACCTACGATTGTAAATATCCTATGTGATATGTGAGTTAATAGTTCAAGGAATCTTCGGCCAGAGTATGAGATAAGCTTCAGGATAAAGCGATTTTCTAATTGCACATGCGATGTCACTTGATTACTCAAAGATATAGCGCATCCTTATCAAATTCATAAGCAACCCTTGATATAATAATGGTTGTAAATTTGATCGAGATATATGATATCAAGGGACCGTAATGTACGCTAACCTTAGCCTACCTGTTCCTATAAGCACTATCAGTTATATCAAGAGAATTATGGAGCGATACTATTAGGTGCTCTTACCATGATTTTATAGGTGCAATCAAAAATGAGTTTTGATATTCGTATTATCTATGTATTGATGTGTAGAATGAGAATAATTAAGATATGCCCATATAAGAGACATGTGTTGTCTCAAATCACATGCGTGGTAAACCCACGACTAGCTGATATCTGAATCATCGAGGGTCACAAAAATATCGATTTATGAGTTCTCGTTGAGATACTCAAATTCAAGTAGTTGAATTTAGTGATTGTAGTTTGATGGAGATAAAACGTTTGGCTCATAAAAGTGTTTATAAGTGGATTAATTATTTGAAAGTTGTGAGAGTTTGCACGAATACTAAAATTTGTGAGTAGAGTGCGACTACTTAAATTTTGTGAAGGACTTCCGAAAATTGGCAGGTGTCAATATTTGATTCAGTGGATGGTTGACTTTAATTAATTGACTATGAATTAGCTGACTTTAACTGAATAGATTTGAATAAGTTGGCTTCTTTGATAGAGTTGACTTTGGATAGTCGTTATTGACCGAGTTGAATTTGACTAAGTGGTTTTCGAAATGTTTGACTTTATATTATTATAACGAGCTGTTTACACTCATCACATTAGTGACATCTGATCGTCGATCGAGATTATGATGAAACCATGATCATGGATTGTTTGATTGATTAAGCTTGGAGTATCATAGTGAAACTCTAACTAGTTGGTGTCTTAATCAGACAAAACACCCAGTAGAAGTTTGACTCGTTGGATTAGAGTATCATAATCAAACTCTAACTAGGAGTTTTGACATATTGATCTAAAGTGTCATAATCAAACTTTATTTAGTAAATATCATAGTTGGTCAAAACATCTAGTTCGAATCCTAGATAAGATTATTGATGATCTAGATAAGATTCTAGAATAAGATTGTGGATAATCCATGTAGATTTATTAAGTTAATTTCAAGTAAATCAAGATTTGACAATCAAATCTTCTAGTAAGGATCCTAGTAGGATTTTACCTTATCCTTGATATATATAAATATGAGAAAACACATCAAATGTTAATGGTAGAAAACTTGTCTCATCTATTAAAAGCAAAAATCAGCCACCTCCTTATTTTGAACAAGAAAATTCGGCCACCACCACGACACCACCATGCGGTCATCGCACCACAGTCGTTGTCTACTTTATTTCTCAAAGCACAAATTTTCTAACTTCTCTATGCAATTTAGAAAATGAAAGAAGTTATTAATCATGAAATTTATTTGACGATTTAAGAAAGGCGATTGATCTAGTTGATTGTTCGTATGGATATAAAACAAGTGTTATCTCCGCTTAAAATCTAAAATAATTAGAGCCAAGTGATTTATTCACTAAATGTATATTCAATAAGCATAATTTTAATGCCAAAATAAAATTTTAAACTTCTGTTGCGTCTTGGGTACGAGAAAATGATGCACCGATTGTAGGCATTAAAGACTAAGTTTCTCTAAATCATATGGTTCTTGAATTATTATTTAAATAATGTTGAATTAATTATTTATAACCGCTTAAAAATTTTCTAGAAATTGCAGCGGCCAAGAAAAATGGTTATTCAACAAAAAAATTTGTTGTGCACGAATTGTTCGGGCAGCCTACGTGTGAAGCGAGTGCAAATATTTTTTTTAAAAAAAATTTAATTAAGATCAAGAAAGACTGGTCGCGCAATCCTACGCATGAAATTGATGCCCCAAAAGTTTGGTTAGCTTGTGGCACGTAGACTAAGGCTGCCCAAAAAATTTCGGGCAACCCCAGCACACGGGCCTTAAATTGTTTAGGGCTCATTGCAATTTTGTAATTTTAAAAAATGTTTTTAATTAAATTGGAATTTTGTGAAATTTTGTATAATTTCTTTTTAAATTGATTTTTTTGTACAATTATGAATATTTTCTTATAAAATAAATAATTAGAATATGATTTTAATTATTTATAATAAAATGATAATTTTAAAATAATTTAATTATAGTTAAATTAATTAGTTAATTTAAATTTAATTATATCGTTAGTGATAAATTTATAAGATATATGATTTGATGATAATATGTGATAGTATATGTTAAAAAAGATTATTGAGAGTCATGACCAATATGTTTGGTGTAATGATATTTTATCGTTTTGTGATTTTTTAATTATTTGATAATTATTAAAATATATATGATTTTCGGCCCTTTCCCACTAGGGATGGGCACGGGTCTGATTTTTCGGGTTTCGGGTAGTGTTTTTAACCACCCTAACATGATCAAACTCTGGTAACTACCAGATAGTGTTGGGTTTGAGTTGGATTCGTGTTAAGAAATTATTATTATCTAAAAGTTTTGGTGATCGACAAAATCAAGATAGCACTTCACTATTTCAGGAAACCACTGCATATCTTATGTGTAACAGATATCAGTTCAACCGCCCAGCCTAGCAACATGACTGCTTCACTACCGGCTACAACAAAAGAGTTTAACCGCTTAAACAAAGGATATACTAAAGTAATCTGACCGCTTGAATTTCAGACCGCAAATAATTCAACCGCTTAAAGTAAAAAAAATGAACTTCTCAACCGGCTAATTTAAAGACATCATTAAAGAGGGTAATTTATTACCTACTTAATGAAAGACATACTCTGATCATTTCAAGACATTCAATAGTTTGCACCGCTTCAAAGTTAACTTGTCCCTACATAAGTCCCGAGAATGATCTGCATTTATATCACTGTCGCAGAAAAGAAAGATCTTTTATCTTACAAAGGTCTGAGGATAAAAGCAGTTGCCATAAACGATAACTCTGCAGCAACTCTTCAAAGAACGGGACTCAAGGCAATATCAGCAAAGAGAACATTTAATGGATATCTGAAGAACAATAAATGCAATTGCAGCTGATAGTGACACAACTTTTCTCTGTTACAAGTTAATGTTACTCAATCCTTTCGACCGTTGGAACGATCGCCTACATTAACAGAGAAAGAAGTGTGCAAGAACACACGCGATACATATCAAATTCACAACAGTGAAATCATCACAAGCTTCCGTACTTCAAAGATTCAGAGCGCGCTCAAAAGTCTACACAGTTCATCGCTCATGAGCACGCACTGAACAGAAAGATATCTGATCATTCAAGGATCATCTTCGTGCTACCAAAATCAATTTGTTTACTTATATGAGTAACCTTTCGGTTATTTGTTTAAGTTGTGGTGTCTGGTCAACCAAGTGTTCTTAAAATCCAGAATTTTAAAGTGATCACTAAGAGTTCCAAAACAGGCAGTGTGATAAGTCCTGATTGGATTGGGCTGTTGCAAAGAGTTTTTGTAAATCCAAAGTCTTTTAGTGGAATCCTTCCTAAAGAGGAAGAAGGAGTGATCTAGGAGTTTTCATCTCCAAACATCCATAAAAACCTTGTGTTTTTACTTCTTGCAAGCACTTACTTTTCACTATATTTGTTAATAAGTTTGCTAATAAGTTTTAAGCTATCATTAGAAATATTGAACCAGTTTTTCCACACTTTACACAATGGTTCATATTTTTAACAAGTTGGAGAAGAATTTTCAACCGCTACAAACATGGTTGAAAACAAGTTTTAGAAAGCAAAATTTGAAAGAGTTCATTCAATCCCCCCTCTAAACTCTTTCTCGATCCCAACAAGTGTTATCAGAGCAGGATCTTCTCAAACATCGATACCCAAAAAAATATTCATGGCATCTTTCAACAAAATCCCTATGTTTTCAAAGGAAGATTATGACGATAGGGAAATTCGTATGTAAGCTCACCTAGCAGCCCAAGATGACGATATGTGGTACGTCATCACTGACGGGCCAATGAAAATCTTAAAAGTAAATGCAGCTGCAATTGCCACTAAAGGTGCTCCCCAAATGTTTGAAAGCACCGTTTTGAATGGACAGCTGAGGACAAGAAGAAGGCAAATCTCGATAACGTTGCAAAAGATATTCTTTATAAGACCTTGGACAAAAATATATTTGCCAAAATCAAGACCTGCACTACAGCAAAATAAATCTGGGAAAAACTCACACAACTATGTGAGGGCAACGATCAGACTAAAGAAAATAAGTTGACTGTTGCTATCCAGAAGTTCGATAATGCAAAGATGAAGCCGGGAGAAACTCTTGCAGAATTTGACGAACAGTTCAGTAGTAATATCATCGAACTCATTTCCTTGGGAAAAAAATATTCCAATCGAGAAATTGCCCTAAAGGTTATGCGAGTTCTTCCCAGAGAATGGGACATAAAAACTATAGCAATGCGATAGTCGAAGGATCTGAATAAACTGGAACTCCATGATCTTTTCGCTGATCTTAAAGCAAATGAGTTCGAACTTGGGATACGAACTGAAGAGGAACCATCCACCTTCCAGCAAACAAAGGCCTTGGCATCTACCACGGGGACTCTTCCGGTCGAAGAGCCCACAAGTAAGAAGTCGGCTGAGCAACTAAGCAATGAAGCTATGTCCCTATTTGTTAGAAAGTTCGGTAAATTCATGCGTAAAAATTAATCTCAGATTAATAAACCTTACTTCAAAAAGTACCATACTGATGATGGTCAAGCTTGCTTTAACTGTGGAAAAAATGGGCATTTTATTGCAGAATGCAACAGGCCAAGAAATGATGAAAAGAGACCGGTTGACAGGAGATGGTCTAAAGACGATAAAAAGTTCACCAAAAAGAAGAGTCAACGAGTTCTAGTAGCAGAAGAGAACAAAAAGAAATGGGCTGACTCAGATTCAGAAAAATCCATCTCTGAAGAATCTACAAGTGAAAGTGAAGATGAGACGGTAAAATGTCTCATCGCTAATGAAGATTCAGAACTCTCAGATGAAATGGTATTTAACTTTGACTCTATTGAATTCACTCGAGAAGATCTGGTCACGACACTACACGACATGGTAAATGAGTTTAAAGGATTATCGCAAAAATTCGATGAAGCCAAAGCAGAAAAAAGTACTTAAAAACAAGTTGACTCTCTCTAGCTGCTTGCAGCAAAAGGAGGTCGACGGTTTGAAAGTGAAGTTAAGTCTGCTAGCTGCTGAGAATGATAATTTGCATAGACTATTCCATGCTACGTTAAAAGAGATCAAACGGTTGATGAATATAGTCAACTCATGGAACATACAAGTCCTTTGCCTCACTTAATAAGATACATGAGATGCAAAAACCAGCCGGAGACAAAATCGGGCTAGGTTACAGTATCAATGAATGCAGCACTTCAGAAGCATCAACTCAACCATTATTAGAGAAAGACAGTTTAAAATCAATTAAATTTGTCAGATCTAGTGTTATATATGAACATGACAAGCCTGAAGTCCAAGGAATTCATAATGTAAATCTTGAGAATAATGGAAGGCGATGTTGTTTAGGATATTCCGAAGTCAAGAGTGCTAATTCCAACCGATCATGGCTCAGACGAATGCCAAATCCAACCGTTCACAGCGGTTCAGATTGGTCCTGTAGAAAGCCAAGTTCAACCGAATATCACTCAAAAACAAGACCTAACTGTTACCACAATAACTGACGTATTCAAAGAGGTACAGAGTGATTGACAATGACAGACAGCAAAGACAACATACTGAAAAAGAAAGAACACTGCATACACCACCTGATTATGCACTTAACCGTACTTACCTTGGGACACACCATGGAAAGTCCTTTAGGATAATCCAGGTGTAGATTTATAAGGGTCTAATCAGCTCAGGACCCAAATAAAAAAGGGTACCAATATCTCATTTTCATAATTTCAGGCATTGAATAAAAAGAACTTGGAAGATTCGATCTGGTTCCTGGACAGCGGTTGTTCCAGACACATGATCGGTAATAAAAGTCTTTTATCAGCAATTGTCAACTACAGAGGACCAACTATCACCTTTGGTGATAACTCTAAAGGTATAGCTATGGGAAAATATAAGATTATGCATGGCAAGATCATTATCAAAGATGTACTTCTAGTAGAAAACATGTGTTATAACCTGATTAGCATAAGCCAACTATGTGAAAATGGTTACACCGTTGAATTTCACAAATATAAATACACTATTAAAACTGCTGCAGGTAACTCGGTGCTAACCAGTCATAGAGAGAAAAATACATATAAGGTAAGATGAAATGATGACTGTCTAAAGGTGCCCACTTGCTTCATTGCCTTAAATGGTAATAAAAATTGGCTCTGGCATAAAAGATTTAATCATCTTAATTTCAAATCCATTGCTACCATTAGCAAGCTTAAACTGGTATCTGGATTGCCTAACATTGATTTTTCCAAATATAGAATCTGCAATGCTTGTCAGCTTGGTAAACAAGTTAGTTCAACTTTCAAGAACAAAGGAAGAAACTCATCAATTAGATTTCTGGAACTTCTTCACATGGACTTGTTTGGACCTATTCCGGTAATGAGCTTAGGGGGAAAGAAATATACCCTTGTAGTAATTGATGACTTCTCCAGATTCACATGGATAATATTTTTAAGCTCCAAAGATCAAACCGTGGTTCAACTAATCAAGCTCCTCAAAAGACTTCAAAATGAGAAAATACAGCAGTAGACAGAATCAGAAGTGACAGAGAAACTGAATTTCTGAACCAATTCCTATTATCTTATCTCGAAGATCATGGCATAAAGCACGAGCTGTCATCTGCTAGATCACCTCAACAGAATGGAGTAGCTGAAAGAAGGAACCGCACACTGAAGGAAGCAGCTAGAACCATGCTGGTAGAATCCGGTATCTCACAATGGTTTTGGACGAATGTTATCAATACAGCCTGTTATACTTAGAACCGGTCTATGATCAATAAAAATCATGAAAAGACTCCATATGAAATTTGGACCGGCAAGCAGCCAGAAGTTGGATACTTCCGCATCTTCGGTTGTGAAAACGTCTCGGAGCAAAGTCCAACTGCTCAAGAACATGCTCATCATAAAAAAGAACCAGAGAACAATCATCAACCTGAGATTGTTCAGATAGAAGAAGAGTCGCTGAAACAAGAAAATAACATCACACAACCAACCGGTCCAGATCCATATGTACCATGTCTCCAGTGGAAAAAGGACCATCTACTTGAGCTGGTCATCGGTAACCCTAATGCTCCTCTTAGAACTAGAAATCAAATGATTAATGAATTTATGCATGCTGCGTTTGTCTCCCAGTTAGAACATAAGAATATTGATGATGCACTGCATGATATCAACTGGATAGAGGCTATACAGGAGGAATTTAATCAATTTGAAAGAAGCAAGTTTGGCATCTAGTTTCTCGTCCTGATAATATGCACATTATTGGTACTAAATGGGTGTTTAGAAACAAAATGGATGAAAATGGTTCGATAATCAGAAATAAGGCCAGACTAGTAGCTCAAGGCTATAAGCATGAGAAATGAATAGAATTTGATGAATCTTTTGCCCCTGTAGCTAGGCTAGAAGCAATTAGAATCTTTCTGGCCTTTGCAGCATATAATGATTTTAAGGTATATCAGATGGATGTTAAATCTGAATTTCTAAATGGTTTGCTAAATGAAGAAGTTTATGTAGAGCAACCACCTGACTTTGTCAATCACGTTCATCTTGATTATGTTTAAAAACTAGATAAAGCTCTGTATGGAATAAAACAAGCCCCTAGAGCATGGTATGACACGTTAACTAAATTCTTGCTTGAACATGGCTTCTCAACTTGAACAGTTGACAAAAATTTGTTTAAATTTTCAAAAGATGGTAACTCGTTATTTGTGCAAATATATGTGGACGATATTATATTCAGATAAACTAATCCTAAATTATGCTAGAGATTCTCTAAGATAATTCATGAGCAATTTGAAATGAGCATGATGAGAGAGTTGAACTTCTTTCTAGGGCTGCAAGTCAAGCAGTCAAAGGATGACATCTTCATTAACCAAGCTAAATACACGAGAGATATGCTGAAAAAGTTTGGAATGGAGAATTGCTCCCTAGCCACTACCCCAATGAGCTCATCAATCAAACTGGACAAAGATGAAGGAAGAATCTCTGTGGACACAAAAATATACAGAGGATTAATTGATTCACTATTGTATCTAACCGCCAGTCGTCCAGGTATAATGTTTGTTGTTTGTCTATGCACTCGATTTCAATCTAATCCAATGCAATCTCATTTTACTGCTGTTAAACGAATCCTTAAATATCTTAATGGTACTATTTGTGGGGACCCGGACGCTAACTCATTCTTTTCAATCATCATTAGGATTAAATAGATCAATTAATAAACTGGGTCGCAAATTTTTTTTTAATGTTGAACACATTATAAACAAATGTACAAATTTCTACAATAAATTAGGTCTCATCTTTTCAAATTACAAGATCAAGTTCAATATCTACAACATGATCAAAATTACAAGTCGTGTACAAAAAAAAAGTCATAACAAACTAGTATTTATCAACTACATGTCATGTGTTGAACAACCGCTCTATTTCTAAGCCCGGATCACCACTCTAATCTCGATCTATCAAGCTCTTCTCGACCCTGATCCTGTCCCACCTGTTGTCATGCACACATACAAACACAACAACAGCCGGATAACTCCGGTGAGAAACATATTTCCCAGTATAAACAACGTATACATGTATTTCATATAAACATATACAAAAGCATATAACATTTGTAAAACAATACGCATCGTATTCTACGAAAACGTAAATCGATACAAAGCAATAAATCAAACTCTTTAACTCTTACTCTTTGACTCGACTCTTATCTAGGGATCCCGATTTGAATAAGAACGTAACAAGTCTTCCACCTACTCTTCCCAGCTAGGTGGTGGTACGTTCTTATTCCCAGACTTTGGCCCGCTATATCGAATCTATACAATAGGAGTCGATCTACTCCTAGGCACATCCATATAAACCAAATGTCCAGTGACTTGGCACCTTTGCCAAAGACTCTTAACACATGCTTTGCTATAACTCAATAGACTAAGCATATCAATCTCAAGAATTGCAAACACATCAAAGCAATAACAATATAGTACGTGGTTTTGGGAAAACTCAAGCTATCTTTTACTCGAGTTATCTTTCCCGGTTTAACATTGATTTATACCTTTATTTTCGTAGTTCTTGTTGACACAATCAAATCTCAATCTGTCTTTGTTCGGTCTTCGAAGCCTTCACTACCAAATTTGGAATGACATATTCGAGAAGTACAATATCAATATACAACTCAAAGCAAGACATGATTTGATCAATACTCAATCTACTTCTGTTTCGACGGCATAACATCGTAATCTCGATATATCCGGCAACTCAGACATCAATAGATACAAACCACAACTCATAATCAATACAATTACCGGCTAGAATTCTCAAAATTTGCATAATCTCAATCACATATAAGCTGGAAAATAATAACAATTGCATACGGTGTCCGTTCCTCGATCCGGTTTCGATTATATGATTACCATAATCTCAAGAACACATAATATCAATCATATCATGATTTCTTCAATACCAAACTTTCGAACTATGTAGGAAAGTAAATAAACTTACATCCTTTTGAAGCTCTTGACAAGAGAAGCACGAAATTATACTCGGATTGAAAATCGGACGGCCGGATCTTGTACAATCTAAATTCTAAAATGAAGAACTTGAGAATTCTTTCATTGAGGTCTCGATTCTTTCCTCTGCCTTCTGAAGGAGAATGAAGGTTTTTTGAGGGTTAATACATGTTCCCATGCATGGCAAGACAAGTGTCACAATTTCATACAGCAGTGCTCGCGCATATGCGCGCCCGGTCATCGCGCATATGCGCGAGACCTATTGTCTCGGCACATGACAAATCCATCTGCTCGCGCATATGCGCGCCTCATCTTCGCGCATATGCGCGAGACTCTCTGTCTCGGCATTTATGAAAGTCACCAGCTCGCGCATATGCACGCCCTGTCTCACACATATGCGTGAGACTTACTGTCTCGGCATGTGCTTCTCGCGCATATGCGCACCTCGTCTCCGCGCATGTGCACGAGGTTTTCTGGACTCCTCACACACAATATCACATGCTTTCCCAAATCTTGTCTCGGAGTTGTCCTTTCATAATCACATCAATTCATAAATTAATAATCTTTGATTAAAAGGATAAAATCTCGGGCATTAAAATTGTGGGGACCCGGATGCTAATCATATTCTTAATCATTATTGGGACAACTTAATCAATTATAATAAACAGGGTCTAATTTTTTTAAAATACAGTATTAAATGCGGAACGTAATGACATACATTCTAATATACATATCAGTATTAAAGTACAAGTCTTGTACTATATACAATCATTCAAACTAAGGTTTAACGACTACAAATCAAGTGTTTAAACCCTATCTCTAATCAAAGTCCGTAGTCTCCACTCTAATCACGATCTCTCTTCATCTCCTCGACCCTGAACCTGTCCCACCTGTTGTCATGCACACATACAAACAAGACAACAACCGGATAATTCCGGTGAGATATACATCCCAGTATAAAAAATGTAAACATGCAGTCATATAAAAGCATGAAACACATATCAATAACATGTATCAAATCTGCAAAACATGTATCAATACAATCTCTGAATCACACTCTGTGACTCCTAGACTCTGACTCAACTAATCATAATCTTGGGATCCCGATCTGAATAAGAACGCAACGTTCTCCCATCAACTTTACCCCAGCTAGATGGTGGTACGTTCTTAGTCCCAGACTTTGGCTGCTTATATTGAAGATCTGCAATAGGAGTCGGTCTTCTCCTCAGTCTATCAATATATATCCAAAAGTCTAGTGACTTGACGGTTCTGCCATGGCGGTTCTACCAAAGACTAGGCGGTTCTGTAACAACACAAATGCAATCGCAATCACATACATTCCGGTTATGCATTCTCGAACAAAGCATATTGACATCAGACACCATTTTAACCGAGAACATGTCATGAAGAAAGAGATTCGGCTTGAATATGTGCATACTGATCAACAAGCGGCTGATATTTTCACAAAACCGTCACCAAAGGCTAAGTTTTCTTATTTCCGAAATACGCTTGGTTTAATCGATTTATCTTAGTCATTTGTTTAAGATTCTTATTTGATTGAATTATTACTAAGTTTGTTATGCAGGAAATAAAGAAATAGACAGACGAGGAGTGAAAAAAACATAATAAAATTTCATTAATTAAGGCGGACCCTTACAACAACAATTTTTTTTCACTGCACCCCTCCAGAAGGCCAACCAAATTGTCAGCCCTCCGATAGAGGTGCACATAAAGTCCTCTGAGAAGGCAATCCTTCTCAGAGCCCTCTGTTTCTTCAGAAGCATGAGGAGGTAGACATCTTCATCAGAGAAGATTTCTTTGGTATCAGCGACGCGGAGGTGCCGTTGATAATTCTTCAGTGTTGTCACCCCTTTGGGAGTAGCAACAAGCCCTCCCCTGAGGGAGGACTGAAGTTCCTGGACTTTCAACCAGGATTACAACGTCTTCTTCAAGATACTGTCCTCCAGCGCAACCTTCCGTGCCGTGATTATATCTTGCATGAACTCCTCAGCGAGATCCTGCTCACTTTAACTACTTCCAGTATTCATTTTCTCTTATCTTGCTCTGCACCTTAAAATGATTTTGTGACTAACCCCTCTGGTTGTATTTATAGATAAGAACCATACAAAAAGTCAACATCGTAATTACTGTCATGAGGATATGAAGAGTTCTCTGCAAATCGACCGCCGTTTCATTACCCGAGGATAAGTTTACTTAATGCATTTGCTTATGGGGAATATCGGTTTAGTCAATAAATTAATATGACTCAACCGTCTCCTCTCTAATCATATTAAACGGTTCATTTCTTCATATTGGGCACATTTTGTTTTCCACATCATTTCGTAAAAAATACGCAACTTTGCGTTTGCCCTATTTTGATGTGACGGCTTCTTTCTCAAAATTCGAAATTAATCATTTTACCTCCGTCAATATTTTTTCAAAATTTTTTTAAAAAAAATCCCTCCAATAACAGTCCTCCACTTGGACTGACTTGTGATTCTTCGAACTGCACATTCATACACAAATTCCGTATCATTCTTATCTTTATTTTGATGCAATCATACGCAATTCCTCTGAAATATTATCTGAGATTATCTTCTAGGTGTTTATTTCGATCTTTCTGAATCAAATGGTTGCATTAATTGTTCAAAACACAATTGTCATCAACTTCGCATCAGTATTTGCCATGACAACCAAGCCAATGAAAGCCATGTTTCGTCTCCTTGAATCTTCTGGGCTTCTTTCATTTCTGAGATGCAGTTAGAAGTATTATGAGAATCTAGTGAAGGAATTTTTCGATTTAGTATACATGGAAAACAGAGAAATTATTTGTGCTGTTCAAGGGAAAAATCTTCATTTCATCCAGAAGATGTTTGTTGATTTGTTTAAACTACCAACAGCTGGAATCACCGACTTCACTACACTTCTAGAGGGCAATATTGAGCTTTGGAAAAGCAATTTCACCATCAACGAATCTCCAATTTCTTCTCCAACCTATCAAAAATGCGATCTGAAAACCGAATTCAGATTGTTGGCTGATATCGTGGCAAAAAGAGTCCTTGCCAAGGCTGGTGCATAAAACAATATAACTTTTGAAAAATTTCTTTTCATGGCCACCATCTCATCAAATCTGAAGGTCAACTGATCCGACATTCTGTTCAAAACATTGGTGGCTATGATAAAGAAAGAAAACCAGTCTCAAGGATTTGCGGTTCAAATCTGTTATCTGCTAATTGACGCTGGAGTTCAAGCGGTGGAAATGATTGAGGTTGGAAAGACCAAGCTGTTCAACTTTTTAAGGGTTCGATTTCTTCTCTCAGCTACATCATTTTGCTCAGGAGTTCTTGCTGCTGAGAGCTCATGCTTGATCTCAGTATTTTCTAAAAATTGTGAAATATTTTGATGGATGAATTATGTCCCTCGATCAGACCTTATTCTGTCAATACCAACTGATTTTTCATTTAATAATCTTTTGAAAAGTTTAATCAGTTGTGCAGCAGTTTGGTTTTTTAATTTAAGAAATATAACCCAAGTAAATTTTGAATAATCATCAACAATTACCAAGGTGTCTTTCATTTCCCCTAAATTTATGACTGGTATTGGACCAAAGAGATCCATATGCAGTAATTCTAAGCATCTGAAGGAAGATTTACTACCCTTGTTTTTGAATGAAGATTTTACTTGCTTGCCAAGCTGACATGCTGAACAAATTTTATCTTTTGAAAAATCGATTTTAGGCATACCAGTTACAAGATCATGGTTACTCAGATGATAAATAGACTTAAAGTTTAAGTGGTTCAACATTTTATGCCTCAACCATTTTTTAGAAGAATTTGAAGCTATATAACAAACTGGTGCATTAGGTTGATCAGTCCAACTGACTTTGTAAGTATTCTCACAACGATTATCAATTAAAATGATCTCATCAGTTGAGTCTTTAACTGTGCAAGTATGTCTGTTGAACTGAACTGAGAAATTAATGGCGCATAAATAACTAATGCTAATCAAGTTATACTTCAAATTCTCAACTAGTAAAACATTTTTAATAATAAAGTTATCATGGATAAGCTTACCCTTACCCACAGTTCTACCTTTAGAGTTGTCTCCAAAACTGATGTTTGGACCAGTGTATTTGATCAGTTGGGATAGCAAATTTGCATTCCATGTCATATATCGCGAGAAACCACTATCCAAGTACCAAATTGATTTTTTTGTTGTACCTATCACCTGCAATCACACACAATATATAATTTTGGTACCCATATTTATTTGGGTCCTAAACTTATTGGTCATTTAGGAACCCAGACTTGGATCATTCTAACTGACTTACCAGTTGATGTGTTCTAAATTATTTTTCCCGGCTTGTGTGTGTTAGATGTGTGATGCGTGGATGAAACAGTATGATTGTTAACCTTCTTCAACTTCATGTTCAACATCTATCTATGTTGAATTGGCTTATAGCTGTAGTAAATGTAATAGTCAATCATAGAGTGCGGACTTTTGTAGCTGGACCGTTTAGATAACCAGCTTCGTGAATCAGTTGGACTTTCAGTGCTATATCCAATTTCAAACCGCTTATCCTTGTTCGTATGTTCAATCGGTTGAACAATGGGTTTACTTGGTTCAAAGATTTCATGTGCCACAGTTGATTTCACAAAAGTAATGTACTCTTCTTTGTGTTTATTGAACTTGGGCATTGTATCACTTGCAGAGATTTCTTCAATGTTATTGAAGCCTAAACCAGTTTTATCAGTAACTGATTTTTGCAAACTCTGCACTTCAGTCAGAGTGACTGATGACTTATTCCAAGCCTGATTCAAGTCAGTTTGTTTTGAAATCTCATTTCTCAACTGATGAATCAAATATTGGTTCTCGATCATTTCAGCTTTTTGCTTTGAAATCTTCCTTTTTAGACTCAACAGTTCAACTGACTCATCAGTTTCTGTTTTATTGTCATTGGGATCAGTTTCCTCAGCTTTGGATTTTTCAAATGAATGAGCAAGTTTGTGATACTCATTCATCATGTCATGCAGAGTGGTAATGAGTTCTTCTAATGTAAAATCAATAGAGCCGAAGTCAAATACATGTTCACTTTTTGACTCCAGTTCTGCATCGTTTGGCATTATGCACTTAACCTCTTCTTCTTCATCACTGGAGCTGGTTGAGCTCTCTGATTTGGACTTTTCACTATCTGTAGAGGCCCGAAATTCGTACTTGAAAATTTGCGGAATAATTTAAAATTTTTCTTTAAAAGTAAATAACTCGCCTCATTCATAAAATAAACTGATGAAAAGATTTAATGTTCAAAGTAGCAGCGGAAGTAAATATCCGTTTCAAAACAACAACTTAAAATAATTCATCATGATAAAAATGAGTTTGCATAAAAATGATAAGTAAACTGAATGAGGTCCTCGGGTTCCTACTACTGCCGACCCAAGCTAGCTCACTGGTCCCCGCCCTTGGTCCCGACCTCATCAGTACTTACAACAATCAAGTCTAGTGAGTCTAAAGACTCAGCATGCATATATCGTAAATAACAAGTAAATATATCATAAAATTTCATATCGTGTAAAGATGTCATATCGTAAAGCGTAACGTGAAAATATCTTGTCATGAGTAATTATAAATACGTGCATAACTGAACTGAAAATCGTAAGTGAAATGTTTGCTCGATAGAGCCCTGTCATGAAATAGCATATAATAATTTTCTGTTGAGAATATGTTCTACGCAAGTGGCCCATAACATGAACTGAATCGTCTGATCAGACTAAACCACAGTATACTGGGCGGTAGAGATCATCACAACCCTTGGACTGGATATCCGTACCAATACATGAACATGAATCGGTCAGTGACCATCGGATGAAGTAATAATCCCATGATAAGCTGCAATCCCGTGAGTGTGAAGTGGCCACAAGCAATATCGCATATATCTCAAAAATAAACTTTTATATTTTTATGCACGTAATATAATTAAATGTCCTGTATTATTTTACCGAATGGGTTGGATCGTTCCCAGTCTCGCTGCGACCTAATTCTTACATGAAAAATATGCAAATGATTTTTCCTTGAAAATAACTTAGTTATTGAACCCACAAACGGGGCCAACTAGACCAACAACTAAATTTCTAACCATGACTCCGTACCAACCCGAACCGACCTCAAACCATCATTTAGTCATGATTAAAATACACCTAAAATGCTGAAATAAAGCTCCTAAAATTGTACAAGTCGAAATTTGGTGAATGGAGGCCAAAAACAAAAAACGCTCTTTCGAGAATCATTTTGGCACATTGCACCGTAAATTCTCGTATGAACTCCAAACTTAACCGAATCACAAACGGCCAAAAACATGACCTTTCTAACTTGATGAGGTACTGTCCAGTCGAAGGCCATAGTCTAAAAGCCAACCAAGAACTCAAACGGACCCCTCTGAACCGAGCCCCAAGCTGCTGTCCAATTACAGCAATAGGGCTTGTGCTTGCATCACTTCGTTTTCGAGACTATTGGCCATTGGGGCTTGAACCGCCAATCAGAGCCTCGTACCAACATCCTAAGGTATGGCTTGAACCATGGCTAAGGGCCCTAGGCCAGCCACAATCCAAGCAACACCAGAAACATCACCACGCTTCCAACCGAGAACCAAACTACACGCGTGGGACGTCTCGCTTGTTCTTGTCGTCATGTATCATTCCAGTGGCCATAGGAACGACCATGGCATGATCTAGACCCCATGAGGTATTGTGTGAACCGTGGTTAAGGGCTAAAAAACCAACCAAGATCCACATCACCCCTAAAATCGAAAGCTACACATGCAGGAAAAATAAAGGGGATCGAAGGGCACTTGTCTTGTTTTATTTAAAAACCAAGGGAACCATGGACCAAGCCTTGAAAGGTCGACTTGGTCACGTCTTAGACACACCAAGGAGAGGTTCTAACCATGGCTACAGCCCCTAGGGTAGCCAAGATCAGAATCTTCACCGTAGACAATAAACATGTAAATCGAGACACAAAAATGACATGCTGGGGGAGTTGCTGTCAAAACGTGATGCAAGGGGGAAAGGGGCTGAAACCAATGGACAACTCCCTTCCTAACACACCCTATATCATGTCTAAAATCAGCCTTGAGCCCCTGGAAATCGAGCTGCAACCACAAAAACAACAAGGAACGTGAAGTGCATGTGGGAAGAACCGAAAATTCTATACATGTTTTTCGAAAGTTGCTGTCCAAAAATCGAATTTGCTTCATGATTCATGTACGTGTAATGTTTTAAATTATTTATATAACTTGATTGAAGAGAAAAGAAACGTATATACATGCCTTGGATTTGTTTGAAACAAAAACAAATCGATTACGACGACGCGACGCGGAGGAGACGGAGTGTTCTTCTCTTGTTTCTACTTTTCTCTCTTGTTTTTCCCTCTAGCTAAATCTCGATTTTTCTCTCTGAAAACCTACTGAATTTCGAGACTAAGGAGTGGGAGGGAAGGCTAGGAAAATAGATGGGAGGTTGCAAGATAAAAGGAAGAGAATAATCTTGCTATCTTTCTAGTTTGTGAGATAAGGAATGATTATGATATCATAGGATTTGAAGGATCATTAGAAGGTGAGAGGGCCGATTTTCCTAGTCTAGATACAAGGGAGGAAATTGTTTATTTAATAATTATTGATGATTAAAAGGTTAGAGATTATCTACCAAGAATGGATCAAGGAAATGAATCAAGGGAAATGAGTTGTCAAATATTTTGAATCAAGGGATAAGGAAAGATATCAAAAATGGGGAGTTGACAAATTAATTAAATCTTAAAGGGTAGTGGCCGAAAATTGAATAAAAATGGAGGGAAAATATTTCTTAATTATTGAATTTTAAATCTTTAGTGTTTTATCTACCCATTAAATATTTTAGTGAATTAATAAATCAATTATTGAACCTAAATGAACTTATTTACTACTTATCTCAAATTACTTAAATAATTCCTTAGACTTTTTTTTACAATAAAATAACTTATTATTTATCTTAAATAAATTCTAGGAATGTTTTCTTAATGTTAAATTTTATCTCGATACTCCAACTCTAGTCTGGCCTCACTTATTTAACTGAAAAGACAAAACTATACCTACGCGATTTAAATTAAACAATCATGACTAACAACTTTAAAAATGCTTTAAATAATAAAGAAATTATTTTTAATTTAAATACTAGAAATTATCCATGGCTTATACGTAGTCTGATTTTACGGGTTCTACACTATCAGTCTCTGCCCATTTTGATTTGCTCTCTTCAGCTAGCAGGACTTCGTGTTTCTTCTTGAATGATCTCTTATCATTCATGTCTCTTCTTTTGTATTCAATTGATTTCTTCCCTTTTTCAGTTGAATTTTTACTTTGCCTTTTTGGTTTAGGACAGTCGGCAATAAAGTGTCCTGGCTTGCCACAATTATAACAGGAATTTGGTTCTTCCTTGGATTTGTTTATCTGATATTGCCTCTGGAATGAACCTTGGTTTCTTCTCATGAATTTCCCAAATTTCTTCAAAAATAATGACTTCGCATCATTACTTAACTGATCTGCAGTTTTCTCAGCTGAACCAGTTGGTTCTAGTTTGACAGCACTAAGACAAGTTGTAGCTTCTGGTGTAGAAGGTTCTCCTTCTCTTGTTTGCAACTCAAACTCACAGGCCCTTAGATCAGCAAATAAATCGTGTAGTTCGACCTTATTCAGGTCCTTTGATTCTCTTATGGCCATGGTCTTAACATCCCACTTCTTGGGAAGACCTCGGACCACCTTCAGCGTGACTTCTTTGTTTGAATACATTTTTCCGAGTGCATTCATTTCATTTATGATGCTGCTGACTCTCTCATCATATTCGTTCATAGATTCTCTAGTTTTCATTTTAATATTATCGAATTTTTGAACAACAACTGAGAGTTTATTTTATTTGGTTTGCTCATTGCCTTCGCATAGCCGAATTAACTTCTCCCAGATTTATTTTGCAGTCTTGCACATCTTTATCTTGCTTAAATTAATTTTATCCAGCGTTTTGTACAAGATGTCTTTAACCACATTGTCCAAATTGGCTTTTCTTTTATCTTATGATGTCCATTCTTCTTTGAGCTTTTCAATACAGCGTGGTGCACCATCAGTTATGACAACAACAGTGTTTGCTTTCAGTATGTTCATGGGTACGACAGTGATAACGTACCACATATCTTCATCTTATGCAGCTAGATGAGCTTGCATTTTAATCTTCCAATCATCAAATTCTTCTCTGGAAAACATTGGAATTTTGTTGAAAGAAGACATGGTAATCAGTTTTGTAGATAGAAATATTCAGGAACAAGATTCAACCGCTCAGATACCACTTGTTAGGATCGGATGGTAGTGAAAAAGTGTTTAGACGAGGGGGAGTTGAATAAACACTTGACAGCTTTCACAACCTTTTCGAATAATGAGTCAGTTTAATGATAAACTGAATTCAGGAATCTTGTTGTCGATGTCAATCAGTTAACTAATGAAAATACGGAAATAAATTGAATGAAAGATAGAATAAAACTGAAATTAAGGGACTCAAGATTTGTGGATGTTCGGAGATTTCAAACACTCCTATGTCACCCCTTATATCTCTAAGATATGATATTTACTAAAAGACTTTGATCTATACAAAGATTTGTACAAACCCAATTCAATTTGAGCTTAACAATGCCAAAACTGAAAATCTTAGTTTCAATACAATTTATCAGTACTCAACTGATGTGTAACTTCTTAGCACAACTGATCTCTACAAAATCGAATAATACAACAATAAGTGTTTGTGCTTTTAAGTTCAAAGTATAGCCTGAAAGCTATGAATGTGTATACTAAGCATGAAATTTTGAGAGTTTTTAAACTTGAAAGAATATGCATAGAGTTCTGCTTGATAACTTGAACACTTTCGTAGCTTGATTATTGATTACATTTCTTCAGCTGATCTTCTCGGCTATTTATAGGCTTTGCTTCCAACGGTAACAGATCCGTTGTATAGCCACGTCAACATTCTTCTGACAATCATATACTGTAGCTTTTCTGAAATGTGAAGTTCCCACTATACGTTGCAGTCTGCTCTTGTACAATTATCGGTTGAAAGCTACGTTCCTTAATGGATGACGTGTCAAAACTGATTTATCAGTTGACATAGCCGATAAGATTAATTGATTACTCTCAACTGACGGTAGTGTAACTGATCAGTTTCAGCTGATCATCCAGTTGACTACATAGTTCAGTTGTCTTTGATTATATACGCACTAATCTGCAGTTTGGGCAACCAACAGTTTACGAATTTTTAGTTCAGTTACTTTTAGCCTTCCTGTCACACGCTCAATTTGTCAAACTCCGAAATTAAGTTTCCAACACCTAGTGATCATAAAATCATATTCCAGAGACTAAGAGATGCATTTTAAAGAAAATTGTCAATTCAGTTTCGCAGCAAGCGTAATGCTGAAGTAAAACTTCTGAACCCAAAAATGAAGGATTCTAAAAGATTTGGAGAAACAATGCTCCAATTAAGAGCAGATAAAGAGCTCGAACTAGAAGAAATAGAATGCCTCAAGATAGCTCTACAACATAATAAGGTAGAGTTTGAATCAAGGGTATCATTAGAAGATGTCAAGAGAAGGATCAATGAAAATTACAATGAAGATCCCTTAGCATGGTGGATAAAAATCAACTCAAAACTTGTCTTAGAATTAAGGAAGGTAAAGAGTATGAATTTGTCTGATGTAAGCCTATCCCGATGAACATAGTTAATCAAAGAGATATGCAAGTTATAATCAAAGAACGTCTGGACTTTGGTTTGATCAAAGTAGGAATTTCACCATACAACAGCCCATGATTTCTTGTAAGAAATGATGGTGAGATAAAAAGGAACAAACCCAGACTAGTTATTAATTACTAAGAAATTAATAAGTTTGGAGTTTGATGGGTATTTTTTACCTAGTAGGGAACATCTAATTAGTTGCATATGCAATGCGAAGATATTTTCTAAATTTGATTGTAAGTCTGGTTTTTATCAGATTCGGATGTAGGAAGAAAGCAAGAAATTCATAGCTTTTTCCACACCACAAGGACACTATATCTGGAAAATATTACCAATGTGATTGACTAATTCACCTCAGATATTTCAAAAAAAATGGATAATCTATTTAAAGATTATTTCAAATTTATGTTAGTCTATATTGACGGTGTTAATTGTGTCTAAAAATATGGATGAACATATCAAGCATTTAGAGATTTTCTCTCAAGTTTGCAAGGAAGAAGGAATGGTTTTATTTGAAAAGAAAGCTGTCATTGCCATAAGAAAGATTGAATTCCTCGGAGTAGAAATCGATGAGTCTGGAATAATTTTGCAGGATCATATAGAAGAAAAGGTGAATTTTTTTTCCAAACGAGCTAAAAATAAAGAAACGACTTAAAAGTTTTCTAGGAGTTGTTAATTTTGCTGGGATTTTTATTAAAAACGTAGAAAAACACAAGAAAGAGTTTAATCCATTATTGAAAAAATATGCGAAATTTATATAGACGAAAGAACACACTCAAGGACTTATCCAACTCAAGGATATTAGTAAAATTCTTCCGAAAATGGATATTGTCCAGGATGAAGATGATCTAGTATTATATAAATATGTCAGTGATCATTGGTGGGCGGCTGTTTTAACCAAGCTCGCACCAGAAGGAGAACAGTCATGCAGATATTGCAGTGGACTTTTCTCAGATACAGAAGCCATAAGATCGCATATAAACCAAAAAGAATTTTATGCAATAAAAAGAGTTTTTGAAAAATGGCCATTATTTTTATTTGCAAAAAAATTTACTTTAAAAATTGATAACACACAGGTAAAAGCTTTTTTGAGGAATAGAACAAAATCTAAACCCAAGAAGGCAAAATTATTAAGATGGCAAGCTTTGTCAAAATTATGTTTTTTGATATTTTGATTATTAAATCTCATGAAAATATTCTTGCATATTTTTTAACAAGAGATGGGTAGCGGTGTTATCGATGTCATCATAAAAATGCAAAGGCATTTGAGGGAACACCTTGAAATGCTTCAAAACAAGTTCAATAAGCTTGCCCTAAATGCAGAAGTTGTGGGTAGGCTACAACAAGCCAATAAGAAAATTGTCTCTGATGGAATTATAGGATGTTTACATGCTTATACTCACCTATGGTCTGCAATGCAACGGTCTATCCTCCAAGGCATTGAGAAACCACTGGTTTTCCAAATGGAGAGTTTTCGAGTACATGATTCTATACCTGGAGCAGGGGATTCAAATATCCCTAGCACAAGTGTTAAGTCGGGATCATCCCCAGATGAGTCGATCGAAAAAAAAATTGAAACTCGAGATCCCTATCTCGAGTTTTCAAGTCGACCCTTTATCTCGGGGATTAAAGAGGGAAAGATCAATCTTAGACCTAAAAAGACAAGGGAAAATCTAGGTTGATACTAATGAAGCTACAATTTCTCCATTTCAAGTTTATCAAAAAATTGGGAGAAATTAAAATCAAGAATAAGCATTAATCTCGCCACAATTAGGGTTGATGTTTCAGGAAAATATCCTAGGATATGGATGAAACCGAATTCATATCCAAAGGAGTAAAAGCTTGGTATGAATTCGGAGCTCTTGCCTTGGTTTATATTACATCACCTAGCTTTCCCCGAAATTTCAGTACTACCTAAATGGATTCAGGAAGCGGTTCATGAAACATGGGAAAATAACGACAATTTGTCCCGGGGAGACATTCAGGAGCTATACTTCTTTAGTGCAGCACCAGAACTAGCAGGAAAAGGCTCTCACGAAGTCTTTCATTTCATCAAGTTAAGGAGGCCAGATATTAATGTTCAAAATTCAGTAAGGATCCTCCGATAGAAGAAACACCCCTTATTTGCTTCAATAACTGAAGATGACATTTTCACCAGAAAAGCATGGGGTCTATGGGTCTGTTTAATTGAGATGGACAAAGTCAAGTTTCTGTTTAAGTTTTATCATAATTCTGTAAACGGAACATTCCAGTTAAATACTATGACATGAAAAACAACGACTTTTGCAGAAGATTTATTTGAAAAAAAGAAAGAAATAAATCTTTTGTGGAATAGCACTTTTGTGGAATAGCAAGATGTCAGGGAATAAAGAAACTCGTCGGAAATTCTGCAACATGGCTCATGTGGGAAGATGGTCAGAACGGATATGTCCAGAGTGCCCAAATCATAAGGAGCCAGAATTTGGCAAGAAAACATCTTGTAGAAACAGGACCAAGTGGTGAAGGACCACAATCACGTTTTCCTCGGAGACAACAAAAGTTTAAGATTACTTGACAAAAATAAATGGACATGTGACCACAGTCGCGTTCTCCTCAGGGAAACCAAAAGCTAAGATTCCCCGATAAAAGCAAGTGGGCACATGGTTTTTCCACTATCAAAAGACTTAGACCCAAATACAACTATAAATAAAGAATAAAATAGAAAAAAAATACACCAGATTTAAAACGAAGTTTGGAACCAAATAAAAATGTATTCTACATATTTTAAGGTTTCCAAAAGATAGATTAAGGTCATAAAAAAGCAGCTGATAATTTTCAAAAATCTCTACAAATAGTTAAAAGAAGCAGGGAATGAGATCTTAGCTGACATGATACAGACACATATATACTGGTTATGCTAGGAGATAAAGATGGAAGAACAAACTGTTTCTAGATTAATGATCTAGAAAAAAACAACTCAAGAAAATATATGGAGACCATTCAACTACCCACCCAACCCACTCAAGAGATAGTGCCAACCACAGCTGGAAGACATTAAAGAAAAGCTAAAACAAGTTTTGGAGTCCGGAACTCAAATCCGCAAAAGACTTCTATAAGATATCATTCAGTCTCTTCATTTTATTTCAAAACATTGTATTATTTTCTTTTTTGTTTGTGCGTTTTAACTTCAGCTACTATAAGTAGATAAACAAGTTTCTCCTTCTCTATAGGAGGTTACTATGTAATAATAGTTTGTATATTTGAATAAAAATACCAAGGCTTTTGTCCCTCTCATGTATTAGTTTCAAATTGAACTATTTTACTATACACCCTGAGGTAGGAAACGAAACAGGGTTGTGCTAAGTGCTGTTGAAGGAATCTGCGTCAAAAACCATCGGTTGCGATTGTGTGTTTGGGCTGTGAGGAGCAGTCCGTAAAAATCGGTGGATATAACCCGTCGGCATTCTAGTCAAAGATGTAAACTGTTCAATTTATTGTACGGAAGGAATGATGGGCCATTTATTAAAAAAAATCGATAATCGGAACATGGTTTATAGGCTGGAAACCTTGCGTAGCTGTATGTCATGAAGCTATATGCATTTAAGAACATGTTCGATAGATAAAACAATATCGCGTACCATAATTAGAAGAATTAAGGATATTTTGGGAAATTTTGAAATATTGGAGAGTTAAAACAAAGATTTCAGGCAATGGACAGTAAAGAAAAGTTGAGTATGGAGACAAGAAGTGAGTACCAAATTGTCCTTGATTTATACCATAATCAAATAAAAATATTATCCAATCAGTTCGATTTCAATCTCCCCCCGTCGTTGGGCATAATATTTTAGTTAAATATTGAGTAAGTCTCTTGTGAAACGATCTCACAAATCTTTATCTATGAGACGGGTCAATCTTTTTACCTATATTCACAATAAAAAATAATATTTTTAGCATAAAAAGTAATATTTTTTCATAGATAACTCAAATAAGAGATTCATCTCACAAAATATGACTCGTGAGACCGTCCTACCTAAGTTTTTGTCTTAAATATTATACTGCAAAAGAGAAGTGTAAAAGTACATTTTTATATAGATAAGGATGTCCCATCATTTTTTCTATTTTCTTCCCGCTTTCCTCCTACTTTCTTTCTTTTAGACTTGTGTGTGAAAGGTTGGCCGATTATTCTGTACCAGAGTAGAGGAAGAGAATTTGAACTTGACTTGTAATGAATAACCTGAGGTAAAATCAAACAAAAATTTAAATTATCTTTATTAAATAATTGCTTAGCAGTTATTAAATTGTTATCTATTTCTTGGCTTTATTTATGTATCTGTGTTAAAGTTGGAGACTTTGATGGCTTCGGACCTTGTTTTGATCTTGTTTACTTATTTCTTGGAGTGCTATTTTCTTGGGGTTTATGGTGTGAGTTCTGCTCCTACTTTGTTACCCACCTATTTTATTTAGATCTTTGAACCTTTTTGTTCAAAAGCTTGAACTTTTGTTTTTTGGAATGACGGGTGTTGTTTATTTTTGTTAAAATTGATGGCAGGTGGATCCAATAACTACGAGTTGATTTATATTCTCAGTTTTATGAGTATTAAATGCTGTAGTGGTTTAAATGGAAATTTTACATCAGTTGTGTTTTGAAGTATCGTTTGAATGAATCTGAATCCTAGGAATATCGCTTTGGAGTGTTTATTTTTTTTATTGGGATTTGTGCGAATCTTTATCTGCAAATTTTCATTAAATCTGATTTTAGATTTCACCAAGGTCATTTTTAATTTTCTCCATCTATCATTTGTCCAGATCTGTTCGTTTTCATACATGAATAGTGGCAGATTTTATTTTCTTGTCATTTGAGTTTTTGTGATATGTTGGATTTCAGTTAGTTTTATATATGTATTACTGCTTTTTGTAATATATCTGTTATGTTGTATAGCTTTCAGATATTTCTTTGGAATAGAATCAAGAATCGTGTATATCTCTGCAGGTGGGAACATCCTGAAATATAAGCGAATACATCTTCATACGTGTTGCTGAATATCACATTTTGGTGAATAAACACGAAAAAGTTAAAGATTTGTCAACGGATTTTGTGCCATGATGATGTTTGAGGATGTTGACTTGTGCAGCAATCTTAATTTCTTCTCATCCGCTCCTATCAAGGAAGCTGAGACTTGCGGTCCACAGTCTGATGAGCCAGAGCAAGCTGTGGAGGATGATTATATGGATGAGATGGACATCGATGAACTTGAGAGGAGAATGTGGAGGGACAAACTGCGACTGAAAAGACTTAAAGAATTGAGCAAGGGAAAAGTAGGAGTTGATTCTGCTAAACAAAGACAATCTCAAGAACAAGCTCGAAGGAAGAAACTCTCGAGGGCTCAAGATGGGATCTTGAAATATATGTTGAAGATGATGGAAGTGAGTAAAGCCGAAGGTTTCGTTTTTGGAATTATTCCCGAGAAAGGAAAACCGGTAACCGGGTCTTCAGATAATCTTAGGGAGTGGTGGAAAGACAAAGTCAGATTTGATCGTAATGGGCCAGCTGCCATAGCAAAGTATCGAACTGATAATGCATTACCTGGAGCAAATGAGAGCTCGAAGCTTATTGGCTCAACAGTACACACGCTGCTGGAGCTTCAAGATACGACCCTTGGCTCGCTTTTATCTGCTCTCATGCAGCACTGCAATCCTCCTCAGAGACGGTTCCCGTTGGAGAAAGGTGTCCCGCCTCCATGGTGGCCCAGTGGGAAGGAAGATTGGTGGCATCAGTTGGGTCTGCCGAAGGATCAGAGCTTTCCTCCTTACAAGAAGCCTCATGATCTGAAGAAGGCATGGAAGGTGGGCGTGTTAATGGCAGTCATCAAGCACATGTCACCTGATATTTCCAAGATTCGGAAACTTGTAAGGCAGTCGAAGTGCTTACAGGATAAGATGACAGCTAAAGAAAGCACGACTTGGCTTGCTATTATTAACCAGGAAGAAACACTAGCTCGGGAACTTTACCCTGGCTGTTATTCACTTTTATCCTCATCTGGCACCGGTGGAACATTCACTTTGAACGACTACTATGAGTATGACGTTGAAGGGGCAAACGAGGACCCTAACCTTGACGTGCAAGAGCAGAAACCGAGACCTATTGATTTGTTGAACGATGAGCTAACATCTCAAGAACAATCTTCTGGAAAACTAATGGCCAATTTGGAGTTCTCCCGGAAGAGGAAGCAAGACAATGAAATGAATGTGGCGATGGATCATGAGATATACACTTGTGCGTATCTTCGTTGTCGTCACAGTGAAGTTTGCCATGGCTTTAAGGATAGAAATTCTAAGGATAATCATCAACTTTCTTGCCCTTACAGACATTCATCTGAGTTTGAAATTTCAAACTTTAGCACCAACAAAGTCAAGCCAATCATCTTTCCACAATCTTTTCCACAATCAAAATCTGTGCCTTTGCCTTTGAATCCTGCTCAAGGATACTGTCCAGGTACCCTTGATTTATCAGGACTTGGAGTTCCAGAAGATGGGCAAAAGACGATCCACGAACTTATGTCATACTACGACAATAACATCGCCAAGAACATGAAGCCCAAAAATTCTATAGCTACAGAGGACCATTCACTTCAGCAACATGGCGTCATTCAAGATCAACAAGATGGCTACCTCCACAGACAAGGAGGGTGATATCTTTGAAGACCCCAACATGCTACATCCTAATCCATCAGTTTTCAGTCCAGTACACATGTTCGGTCAATGTGAGCTTATAAATCACTATTTTAACTCCAACGAGAATCAAATCTTCGAACCAATGTCTAGTTCTCCATTCAATGTATTGCCCACGGATTATGCCGGCGGTTTTCCAGGAGAGAAGGATAACCTACCAAAGCACGAGGATGCAATCTGGTACTAAGATTACAAATCATGTTCCAATCACCTACTATATCTTAGTTATTATGGTAAATTTTTTACCAAATAGTTGTAGATGTCGAGGGACTTAGGTGTGGTTGTTATGAACAATATAGATAGGTCCTTTCAGGGCGTTGTACAATGCTTTGCTGCTAAAAATAGATAAACTCATAGATGTATATAAATAAACTTTAGTTTTGTGTCATTGTTGTATTTGTGGGTTGTTTTATGCAAGCCATAGGCGATAACGCGAAGTTTCATATGTTTGCTCTGGTATCTAGTTCATCTTTATCCTTGCGGTGTTTCTTTGACTGAAGAGCCTATTTTTTGTCTTTAATTTAATTGCTTCTTCTCTCTCTGTGGTAGCCAAAATCATGTGAAAATCCAGGAAGTAGGTGAGGGGAAAGAGGCATTGGTGAGATGAGAAGTTGTTTGATGCTATTGAGAGCAAAACTCATGTATGTTTTTAAACAAGAATCCATGAAGTTTAAAAAGTTATATAACAGTTGCTATGGCTCCTACATGGGGTTCAAGCACCCGTGCTCACAATCATATGATAATTGGTTGATCGAGAGCAGCCCCAGCTTCCCTGGTTGATTCCGCTAAATATGTGCGATAGTTTTATGAACCGATGAATCGTAAAGATGAAGGCAAACCTAAACTATTCGAGTTTGCACGATTTGATTCATGGATCCCGTGCAGCAGCTTTATATATTGGGATCATTAGTAGATATCAAGGTGGTTTGGAACTGGCTGAGTTTGCATGAGTTACTCATAAAACACTAGTGAAATATCTTTTGAAGTTTTTAGTTACATGTCAACAAATGTGGATGCTCCAAGTTGCTTATTGTGTAGGAATTTCTCAACTTCCATCCTTCATGGATGATACTAGGAAAAAATAACATTTTTGGTCCTGCAATTACAGGTTTTTAATTATTGATCATGTTGTTGCCTAATTCACGATTTTATACCACTAATTTATATATTTTTTTTTACAGAATTGATGATATGAGGTTAGGAAATGATGACGTGACACCAAAATTGTTGATGTAGCACTGGACATTGTTGACATGGTCGACGATACATTAGTACTCTGATGAAAAAGACTAATTTTTAAAAAAAAATGCAAATGAGAGGATTAAAATCGTAAATTGTTCGATAACACGACAAAATGAAAAAAAATGAAAACTAAAAGTTTAATTCCTCCGTTTTGATTCTAGGAAAAAATAACATTTTTGGTCCTGCAATTATAGGTTTTTAATTATTGATCATGTTGTTGCCTAATTCACGATTTTAGACCACTAACTTATATATATTTTTTTACCGAAATGATAATATGGGGCTAGGAAATAATGACGTGACACCAAAATTGTTGACGTTGTAAGAGTAGATGCCCTGCAAGCCAATGGTTGGCTAGGAAATTTATTGACTCAAGTGAAATAAACAATCTTTATTTTAATATAATTTAACATTTTATGGTCTTGTTATACTTTATCTGTATACACATGCAAACAGCATAGATAAAGTCCTTGATTATGCTTTAATACAAATGAATCGTAATTCGATGTTGAAACTCATTTGTAAACAATGCATATTCTAAATTCGTTCCTAGTCGATTCAGCCGCCTAAAACAGGGATAAAGGCCGCTTGAGCTCGAGACTAGCATCTGTGATGTTGTGTACTGCGTTTCTTGGTAAGGGCATAGAGATGTCCAAACATGCAGATGGGTAGTCATATGATGATTATACCGAACAACCCTCCCTCGGACTTTCCAAGTGGTTATCATTCATCGAGAGGATAAGTCCGTGGTTATGATTGTACACCATTAGTCCTTACGACCCGGAACAACACTGAGGCTCTATATGCTAGGGCTGTGCTTTGACTCGTTTACCGGCTCCAGGAGAGTCATCAGGTGGCGAGGTTGGGTACAGTTGCGACACATATAGGAGCCAGTGCATTGTAGTCGGGGATTCACCGCTCACCTACGGGTGTGGATATGCTATGTGATCTGATGAAATAATAGTGCATGGAATCTCTAGCCAGAGTATGAGATGTACGTTAAAGAAGGAGTTCTCAAAATAGTACACGCGATGCCACTATTATAGTTATCACATAGTATCGAATTAATATGCAACCCTCGATGAACCAATGGTTGCAGATTCGATCGAGATATATGAGATGAAGGGACCGTACTGTGCGTTAATCGTAATCGACTGGTTCTTGCAGGCACTATCAGTGATACCTAGGGAATCATAGGGCGATGCTACTAGACGCTCTTACCATGATCCGATGGGTGCAATCAGAAATGAGTTCTGACATTCTTGATCAATGTGTTGATGAAAAGAATTGGGCTAACTAGGGTAAGCCCGAATAAAGGATTCTGTCCTGAATCACAAAGAGTTGTGAACCCACGGCTAGCTGTATCCCTGAACCATTGAGGGTCACACAAGTACTGGATTGTTTGTTCCCGTTGAGAGAATAATTTATATTATATAGTAAATTCAAGGAGTTGAATTTATGATAATTAAATTTTGAGATAATAAATTCAAGGAGTTGAATTTATAAAAATTTGAGAATTTAATTTATTAAACTCAAATGTTGGGTATATTAAATATTAAATGTTGGAGGTGATAAAAATTCATGGAGTTGAATTTATAATTTAAATAATAAATTCAAATGTTGAATTTATAATGTATTTAATTTATTAAGCTCAAAAGTTGAGTTTATTAATTAATAAATTAAATATGGTGGGTAATATGTTTAATGGGCTTGTAGGAGTACAAGTCCAACATAATAAATAATTAAAGTTTTAATGGGCTTTGATTAAATTAATTAAACTAGTTGGACTAGCCCAATTAATTAAATCAAGCCCATTAATGTTAATTATGTAATTAGGTTATTATTTTATTATAAATAATACATGAATAGCTCTAAACCTAGACCACCACAACATCAAATTACGTGAGCCTCCACTCAAAAGAAAAAAAGTTTGGCCACCTTGAATTATTTTAGGGTTTGAGCCGTCTCTCAAATAATTCTCTCCTACGTTAAATATCTTCCAATATTTCTAGTGCAATTTGGAAGATGATCAATCTATTCAGTCGTGAACCTGATTAGAAGGAAAGAAAGGAGTCTCTTGAAGAAAGATCGTAGGGATTCATCAAGAGCCAGATCTGTTATACCGGATCGGTTGGTTTCCAGTGATTTATTCATCAAAGGTATAATTTTCTAACATCCTATGTATGTTTTGTTAAAATAATACGAGCGCCAAAAAAAAATTATTTTGTTTTCATAATAAAATAAAAAATTTTAAAACTTCCGCTGCGTTTGGGCGTGTAGAAAACCAGATCCAACAGTGGTATCAGAGCCAGGTTTTCTGAATCGTATGATTTTAAATTATATTGAATAATTTATTTCTAACCACACAAGAAAATTTTTCAGAAAATTTAGCACCACGAAAATTTATTTTTCAGATTTTTGAAACAAAAAAAAAAAATTTAAATCTGCCCGGAACTGTTCCGGGCAGTCCGTGCGCGCAAGGCCGCGCACGGCAGCACGCAGCGTGCGCGCAGATGACGGACGCCTTCGCGCGCAATGCCCGCACGTAGGCGTCGGACGCCTGCGCGCACCGCGGGCGCCTGCGCGACCGCGCGCGCGCGGCGTCGGCGCGCCAGCGAGCGCTTGTGCGCGTTCTGCGCGCGCAGGGCCGTTGCCGCTGCCCGAAACGTTCGGGCAGCGAGGGCGGCTGCCCGGGACTGTCTCGGGAAGCGTGCTGGATGATGGGCTTGAATTGTTTGGGCCCAGGGTGCAATTTTATGATTTTTCAAAATTTTGGGTAAAATTGATATTTTTGAAAATTGGTTCAATTTTTATTTTGGAAAATTAATTTTTGGAAAATTAATAATTTTCTTGTAAAATAAATAATTAGAATATGATTTTAATTATTTATGGTGAAAATGAGTTTTTACAAGAAATCAATTATTATTGATTTAATTTGACCTTTATTTAATTTCTTAAATTCTTTAACAATTGTGGTGGTTAGTGATAAATTATTAGATATATGATTGATAAGTTAATTAAATTTGTTTAATTAATTGATGTTAATATTTGATATTAAATGCATGAAGTATGATCAAGTGCCTTGACCAATGTGTTAGGTGTATGTTATGATATTTTACTGTTTTTATTCATTTTGTTAATATTTGATATTATTAAAGTGGGCCTGGTTTATGGCCCGTTCCCACCCCATGAGATGTATCCCTTATGTGCCATGGCTATTTAAATGTAATATTAGAAATAGTGGGAGATCAAGACTGGAAGATGGTGGGCCCGATGAACGAGATGAAGACATGTAAAATATTGGAAGCTCTTGTAATAGTTGCATTTGCATCCCTGCATTCACCTAGGTTTGGACTTGGATCCATGTATGGCTCACATGGATCTAATAGTGTTGGCGATCGATCATCCTTATTTATTGTTGAATGTCATATTATGATATATGTGATATATAGTAGTATGCATGTATGTATATTATTATATAATATAGTTGCATGAATCCGGCAAACATACAAACTCGTGGCACGCGATTTTAAATTAAAATGATGAGACAATTTTAAAATTAAAATCCCTCATTTTGAATATGATTCAAAATTTATATCAAACCGAAAAAGTAAAAATTAAAAGAGTTTAATTTTTCCTTGTCTTCCATCAACCGTGGTTGCATGTTGATCGCTACCCGCGGACAGTGTCTGGCTCATATTATTGGGGAGGCCTGTACGCCGGAAAGCTGTGACTTCCACCGGACATATGATGTGAATTGGGTGGAACTCCCATGACTTCGGCTCATATTATTGGGGAAACTCATGGCGACCGTCCACTACAATTCAATATTGATGGGTTGGTTTGACACGTGAAAATAAACGACGTCATATTATTGGGTCCTTATTAAACGTGAGGCAAAACACGTGGAGGTTGCATAGGGATGCAATTGGACTCTACTTTTTAGAAATTATAATTGGCTGATATTATTCGGGATTATAATTGGCTAATTGGACTCTACGTGCCCACTAAGGAAATACGATTTCCCTTTTTCATCAGAGGGTGGTGGAAATGTCAAAATAGTGGGAGGGAGATTTATAAAATAAAATCCATATTTTATATCTTAAAATTATTTTAAAATAATCAGCAACAATTATTCTGTTTCCATATCAGTATATTTTCGATTTTGTCACGTAATCCATTTTTGTTATTAACAAGCTAATCGTAACTAATTTTCAAGACTGGTTGGAAAAATTGTTCTAAATTCTGAGAAAATGATATACACACTAATGTCAGTCCTGCTGAACTGACAAAGCATGCAAGATGGTAGGACCATAGTATGCAAGCTAAAGTGTGATGTGCTCGCTTCTATGTTAAATGAACTGTAGGGACAGTTTGAGGAAATGTTGAATGCTGCTGACATTCGAATACACATGCAAGAGTTGCATGGTACATGAAACTTGTACAGTGATGCACACCACTTTTAAAAGCTCGTGACTACACGAATGCAAGATGGGGCTTTAGTCCATGAGCGTAGTGTACGTATGACTGGGCTTATTGAAAATGTGGTGGGCCTGGAATATGTGATTCCTAACGAGTTAGTTGATAACATCAATTTGTTATCTTTCTATTCCTCATTTGACGGGGTTATGGTGAACTTCAAGTTTAATAAGATATTTTGATAGCCTTGAAGAGCTAGTCAATATGCTTATGACTTATGAGATCACCATAAAATAAGAAAAAATTGTTATTTTTATAATGGGCCTTTCGTCGGACGAAAAATGACCCACAAGGTAAGGGAAAGAAATGTTCCGCCCCTCACAAGAAAAAACAAACCCAATAAGAGGCAAACTCCGAAGAACACTTAAAGGGCCCATAAAGCCCGATAAGTCAGAACATATTTATTTCACTGCAAGAAGTCCGGACATAAGAAATTATATGCGCCAGAAATATTCTGGAATTGACAAGTGAATGTCCAAGTAAACATGATTTCAACAAAAACCAAAAGAAAGATATAATATCCAATCCCGCACAAATATGGCACGCTAGACTAGGTCATATTTCTCAAAGAAGGATGCACAAGCTAGTGGGAGAAGGCATGTTTGACTTGTCAGACATAAATTCTCTACCAACTTGTGAGTCCTGTCTAAAAGAAAAAATGACTAAATCTCCATTCAATGGAAACGTGGAACGTGCGCATGGTCTACTGGATTTGATCCACACGGACGTTTGTGGCTCGCTAAGTGTTAGCACAAAATTTGGGCATTCCTACTTCATTACCTTTACTGATGACCATTCGAGGTATGGGTACGTTTATTTGATGAAACACAAATCTGAAGCATTTGAAAAGTTCAAAGAATTCAGATCTGAAGTAGAAAATCAGCTAGAAAGAAGTATTAAGGCACTTCGATCTGATCGAGGTGGAGAATACTTAAGTGCTGAATTTTTGGGTTATCTAAAAGAGAATGGGATTCTCTCACAGTGGACTCCACCAGCAACACCACAATTGAATGGTGTTTCTGAACGTCGAAATCGAACCTTGATGGACATGGTTCGATCTATGATGGAATTCACTGAATTGCCTATATCATTTTGGGGCTTTGCGCTTGAAACTGCTGCAATGTTGTTGAATAATGTCCATACAAAAGCAGTGGATAAAATACCATATGAGATATGGATGGGAAAAACTCCCAAATATTCTTACATGAGAATATGGGGATGTACTGCTTACGTGAAGCAGACAGTGGGAGACAAATTGGATAGTAGATCCACTTTGTGCTACTTTGTAGGATATCCAAAGAATTCTGTTGAATATTATTTCTATCATTCCAATGAAGCAAAAGTGTTTGTTTCAAGAAATGCCACCTTTTTGGAAAGGGAATTTCTATTAGATAGAAAAAGGCAAGATGATAGAACTTGAAGAAATTCAAGATACTCCCTCAACTATAGTAGTTGAACCTAATCTCCAACAACCAGTAGTTGAAGTACAAGCTTCTAGAAGGTCTGATAGGGTTATTAGACCACCTGCTAGATATACGCTTCTTCATGAACAAGACCATGATGAGTCTTGTGTTGGATATGATCCAATGAACTTTAAGGAAGCAATATCTGATACTGATTCAACCAAATGGCTTGAAGCCATGCACTCAAAAATGGACCATATGTATTCAAACCAAGTCTGGACATTGGTGGATCAACTTGAGGGAATCGTTCCTATAGGGTGCAAATGGATCTACAAAAGAAAGCTTGGGGCGAATGAGAAGGTAGTGACCTTCAAAGCAAGGCTGGTTGCAAAAAATTATGCACAAAGGGAAGGAGTTGACTATGAGGAAAATTTTTCACCAGTTGCTATGTTTAAGTCCATTAGATTACTACTAGCCATAGCATCATGGTATGACTATGAGATATGACAAATGGATGTAAAGACCGCATTCCTCAATGGAGACATCAAAGAATGAATTTATATGTCTCAACCTGAGGGATACAAATCAGTAGGAAGTGAGCATAAGGTATGCAAACTTCAGATATCAATATATGGTCTCAAGCAGGAGTCAAGGAGGTGGAACCTCAGATTTGATAGCACTATCAAAGAGTTTGGTTTTGCTAAGAATCCTAAAGAACCATGAGTGTACAAGAAAATTAGTGGGAGTGCAGTGACATTCCTAGTACTTTATGTTTACGATATCCTGCTCATTGGGAATGATGTAGGATTTCTGCAATCAACTAAAGTACGGTTAGCCAGTAAATTCTCCATGAAAGACATGGGTGAAGCATCCTACGTATTGGGAATACAAATCTATAGAGATAGATCAAAGACGATGCTAGGATTCACCCAAGTCACTTATATCGATACAATTTTGAAACTATTCTCTATGGAAGAGTCCAAGAGAGGATAATTACCAATATGTCATGGTGGTACTCTATGTAAAGCTTTGTGTCCCAAAACTGATGAAGAGATAGAGATGATGACACGTATTCCATATGCGTCAGCCATTGGTAGTATCATGTAGGTGTGATATAGACACGTCCTGATGTTGCTTACGTTCTGAGTGTTACAAGCAGATATCAGGCAAACCCTGGTCCAATGTATTGGAAGGCCGTGAAAGATATTCTTAAGTACTTGAGAAGGACTAAGAACTTGTTCATGGTCTACGGGGGTGGAGAATTAAAAATTGGAAGACTACACTGATTCTAGCTTCCAATGTGACGTAGATGATTCGAAATCGACCTCTGGCTTTGTATTCATGCTATATGGTGCGGCTGTCTTTTGGAAAGGTTCCAAGCAAGACACTGTTGCGGATTCCACCACTGAAACTGAATACATTGTTGCATCTGATGCAGCCAAAGAGGTAGTTTGGATGAGGAATTTTGTCCAAGAGTTGGGCGTTATTCCTAATAGAGTTGATCCAGTCCCGTCGTACTGTGACAACACTGGTGCCATTGCGTAAGCAAAGGAACCAAGGTCTCATCAGCGATCCAAACATGTACTGAGGAAGTTCCACATCATACGGGAGATTGTGGGAAGAAGAGACATATCAGTCGAAAGACTCTCCTCTGCAGATAATGTTGCTGATCCACTTACAAAGCCCTTGCCAGGACCATTGTTTGAAAAGCATCGCGAAGCAATGGGATTAAGGGTAGTTGGCTCTAGGGAAAGTGGGAGATTGTAAGAGTAGATGTCCTGCAAGCCAACGGTTGGCTAGAGAATTTATTGACTCAAGTAAAATAAACAATCTTTATTTTAATATAATTTAACATTTTATGGTCTTGTTATACTTTATCTGTATACCCATGCAAACAGCATAGATAAATTCCTTGATTATGCTTTAATACAAATGAATCGTAATTCGATGTTGAAACTCATTTGTAAACACTGCATATTCTAAATTCGTTCCTAGTCGATTCAGCCGCCTAAAACATGGATAAAGGCCGCTTGAGCTCGAGACTAGCATCTGTGATGTTGTGTACTGCGTTTCTTGGTAAGGGCATAGAGATGTCCAAACATGCAGATGGGTAGTCATATGATGATTATACCGAACAACCCTCCCTCGGACTTTCCAAGTGGTTATCATTCATCGAGAGGATAAGTCCGTGGTTATGATTGTACACCATTAGTCCTTACGACCCGGAACAACACTGAGGCTCTATATGCTAGGGCTGTGCTTTGACTCGTTTACCGGCTCCAGGAGAGTCATCAGGTGGCGAGGTTGGGTACAGTTGCGACACATATAGGAGCCAGTGCATTGTAGTCGGGGATTCACCGCTCACCTACGGGTGTGGATATCCTATGTGATCTGATGAAATAATAGTGCATGGAATCTCTAGCCAGAGTATGAGATGTACGTTAGAGAAGGAGTTCTCAAAATAGTACACGCGATGCCACTATTATAGTTATCACATAGTTATCGAATTAATATGCAACCCTCGATGAACTAATGGTTGCAGATTCGATCGAGATATATGAGATGAAGGGACCGTACTGTGCTTTAATCGTAATCGACTGGTTCTTGCAGGCACTATCGGTGATACCTAGGGGATCATGGGGCGATGCTACTAGACGCTCTTACGATGATCCGATGGGTGCAATCAGAAATGAGTTCTGACATTCTTGATCAAGGTGTTGATGAAAAGAATGGGGCTAACTAGGGTAAGCCCGAATAAAGGATTCTGTCCTGAATCACAAAGAGTTGTGAACCCACGGTTAGCTGTATCCCTGAACCATTGAGGGTCACACAAGTACTGGATTGTTTGTTCCCGTTGAGAGAATAATTTATATTATATAGTAAATTCAAGGAGTTGAATTTATGATAATTAAATTTTGAGATAATAAATTCAAGGAGTTGAATTTATAAAAATTTGAGAATTTAATTTATTAAACTCAAATGTTGGGTATATTAAATATTAAATGTTGGAGGTGATAAAAATTAAAGGAGTTGAATTTATAATTTAAATAATAAATTCAAATGTTGAATTTATAATGTATTTAATTTATTAAGCTCAAAAGTTGAGTTTATTAATTAATAAATTAAATATGGTGGGTAATATGTTTAATGGGCTTGTAGGAGTACAAGTCCAACATAATAAATAATTAAAGTTTTAATGGGCTTTGATTAAATTAATTAAACTAGTTGGACTAGCCCAATTAATTAAATCAAGCTCATTAATGTTAATTATGTAATTAGGTTATTATTTTATTATAAATAATACATGAATAGCTCTAAACCTAGACCACCACAACATCAAATTACGTGAGCCTCCACTCAAAAGAAAAAAAATTTGGCCACCTTGAATTATTTTAGGGTTTGAGCCGTCTCTCAAATAATTCTCTCCTACGTTAAATATCTTCCAATATTTCTAGTGCAATTTGGAAGAGGATCAATCTATTCAGTCGTGAACCTGATTAGAAGGAAAGAAAGGAATCTCTTGAAGAAAGATCGTAGGGATTTATCAAGAGCCAGATCTGTTATACCGGATCGATTGGTTTCCAGTGATTTATTCATCAAAGGTATAATTTTCTAACATCCTATGTATGTTTTGTTAAAATCATACGAGTGCCCAAAGAAAATTATTTTGTTTTCAAAATAAAATAAAAAATTTTAAAACTTCCGCTGCGTTTGGGCGTGTAGAAAACCAGATCCAACAGACGTAGCACTGGACATTGCTGACATGGCCGACGTCACGTTAGTACATCATTATGAAAAGACTAATTTAAAAAAAAAATGCAAATGAGAGGATTAAAATCGTAAATTGTTCGATAATACGACAAAATGAAAAAAAAATAAAACTAAAAATTTAATTTCCCCGTTTTGATTCCAGTTTGGTTACGATTTGACTTGAAGTTATTATTTTAAATTATAATCATTGAGAAAAAATGGCGTAATTTTGTGAGGTAATCATACTAGTTAAAATTGATTATATAATAATTATATTAGAAAATATTATCAACGTTTAAGAAATAAACAAAATTTGTAGTTAATCTAGGTAATTTAGTTATATAAATTATGTTTAGATAGTTCTGATTTTTTATTTTTTTTAAAAAAAAATTATGCCATCTCAAAAGGCTATTTTTAAAAATAATTTTATTAGTTAAATATTTCACAAATAACCTTCTGTTGCGATGGACTAAAAATGATTGAATTCCCTTAATTATATTTTTAAGCTTCTTGGTTATTGACATGATAAAAAAACCTTATTTATTTTTATCATAATTCGAATTTGTTGATTAATTCTATAATGGAAAATTCAATATAATTTTTTTAAAAAATAAAAGGTTGCATTAAAAAATTATGTGAAAAAGAGTTTTTTTTGAAGAGATTACTTCTAGTTAATCAATCGATATTTTTCAAAGATTGTTTCATCAATTATAAATTTAATAATAAATTTAAAACTTTCGGGCCCTTAAAAGTCATTCATTTGAATAAAATCGACTTCTCGGATAAAATAAGGCTCGACTCGTAAAATAATTTGGATTCCACCATTTTTAGAAAATCTTAATCTTATTTAATCATCTTATCGAGCCTTAAAAACATTTATCGAAAAATATTTTCATCTTGGTCGTCCCCGGTCTCTTTTCCCCGGTCTAATATCGAATATCCGAACAAAATCCCTAATTTCATGAAATCATGCAATTTAAACATTTAATAATATAAAATCTATTTGTAAGCATTTAAAATTAATTGAATAAAATAAATAAGAAATTTAAATAATTTTCATGTATGCGGTTTACGTGGACTGGTTTTCGGGCATTACATAAACAGAGTCATATTTCATGTTTTTATCAAACATGATGCGATTGTATAGAGGTTGCATGGAATGCAATTGAGCTTTAGGAATTATGATTGACTTATATTATTTTGAAACATAATTAGCTAATTGATTTTCCATTTTCATCATAGCGTGATGAAGATGTCAAAATAATGAGAGGAAAATTCATAAAATTAAAAATCCAAAATTTGTCTTGTTAAAATACTTTAAAATAGGCGATAACATTTATATGTTTCCATTTTCAATGTATTCGTGATGTCATCACATATTCCACTTTATAATTTCGATCATAATAAACTCACGGGCCCTAATTACCATGACTAGCTACGTAACGTATAAATTATTCTGAACTCGGAAAGGATAGCATAGACTCTTATCAAATCTCCTCGAGAAGAGGCGAAAGCTGATGCTAGTCCTACTGAACTTGCAAAGCTTGAGAGATGTTTTGATTATGATCTCCAAGCTATGAGCTATATGCTGGCTTCTATTTTAAATAAATTTTATATATGTTCTGAGGATGTGGTTTACATTTCTGATATTTATGTGCACATTCAAGAGTTGTATGGTGCTAAAATTTGTACCGCTATGCATGAAACTATCAAGGAGCTAATGACGATTCATTTACAAAAAGGAACTTCGGTCCATGAGAATGGTGTTCATATGATTGGACTCATTGAAAGTTGGTGAGCCTTTATTTGGTTCTCCAAAGAGAGCTATCTACTAATATAATCATGTTGTCGCTCTTGCACTCGTTTGACCCATTCGTGGTGAACTTTAATATGAATAAGATATATGTCACAATTGAAGAGTTGGTCAACCTTCTTTCTACTTGAAGCAACCATAAGGAAAGAAAAAACATTTTTTCCTAGTGTGCACATCTTTTGGATCAAATAAATGGCTCAAGAAAAATGGTAAGATGGATCTACTACTAATAAGAAGAACAAGTCCAATAAGCGGCCAAAGCCCAACCAGTCTTAACAAGTCTGTTTCCACTGTAAACATACTGAACATTGTAGAAATAATTGTAAGAAATATCTAACTCAGAAGTGCTTGTGCATGATATGTTTTATATATAAGTTAACATCTTAATTAAGTTCTCTTCTTGTGTATTGGATATCGTATGTGATTCTCATATTTGCAATGATTTGCATGTGATGACAAGAAGTAAGAAGCTTAGAGAGAGACCTTTCTGAGCTAGGGATTGCTGCCAAGACTATATGAGATGTTATTTTAATATTAAACAATGATTTTAAGTTAGTTTTGAGATATTTTTATTTGTTTCTTATTTGGTTAAAATTATATTTCTACTTTTATTCTTGAGAGAGATGATTACTCTATTATTTTTGCTAAAGGTATGTGTAATATTTACAAGAATGGATGTTTGATTGGAACCGATGAATTTAAAAACGATCTTTAAAACTTAAAATTAAAAGATATTTCATTAAACAATGTTCAAACGCAAACATTTTAAAATAAAATGAAACAAAATCCAAACCTTGCACACAAATGACATGCTAGACTAGGTCATATTTCACAAAGATGAACGAACAAGTTAGTGGGGAGGCATAATTGACATAAAATCTCTACCAACTTGCGAGTCCTTCTTAAAAAAGAAAATGACCAAGTTCCCATTCGAGGAGAAAGTAGAATATGCACATGGTCTATTGGATTTGATCCATAGTAATATGTGTGGTACATTAAGTATTAGTACTAAGTATGACCATTCATAACTCATTACCTTTCCTGATGACTATTCGAAATATTAATATATATATTTGATGAAATATAAATTTGAATATTTTTGAAAGGTTCAAAGAATACAAAGTTGAAGTAGAAAACCAACTAGGAAAGAATATAAAGGCACTTCGATCTGATCGAGAGAGAATATTTGAGTACTTAGTTTGAGACTATCTAAAAGAGAATGAGATTATCTCACAATGGGCTCCTTAAGTGTCATCACTCTGAATGGTGTAGTTGAACATCATAAACGAATATTGATAGACATGGTTCAATTTATGATGAAATTCAATTAACTTTCACAATCTTTATGGGGCTATGCGTTTGAAATGGTGGAAATGTTGTTGAATATTGTTCATACAAAAGAAGTGGATAAACACCATATAAGATATGGATGAGAAAACCTCTCAAATAATCTTACTTAATAATATGTGGATGTCTTACGTACGTGAAGGAGAAATTGAGAGACAAATTGGATAATAGATCTATTTTGTGTTATTTTTCCATATTATTTCTATTATCTCAAAGAAACAATAGTGTTTGTTTCAAGAAATTCCACCTTCGTGAAGAAGGAGTTTCTATTGGATTAAAAAGACGAACTGGTAGAACTTGAAGAAGGTCAAGAGACACTCACAACTGAGATAATATATCTCACACCCCAACAGCCAATAGTAGGAGTACAAACACTTAAGAGATCTGAAAGGTTCTCAAGACCATCGGTGATGTATGGGCTGCTTCTATAAGAAAGCCAAGATGAGCCTATCAATGAATGCAATCCAAAGACATTCAAGGAAGCAATTTTTATTCCAATTCATCCTGATGGCTTGAAGTCATGGAGTCTGATATCGACTCCATGAATTCTAACCAAGTCTGAAAATTAATGGATCCTCCTCAGAGAATTGTTCACATTGGAAATGATATAGAAATGTTCAGACATGCAAATGAGTGCTCATATGATGAGTTCACTATAAAATCCTCACCCAAACTTTCCAAGTGGTTACTACTTATCGAGTGGATAAGTCCACGATTTTGATTGTACACAATTAATATTTATAGCACGGGACAACACTGAAGCACTACGTACTAGCGCTATACTTTGAATTGTTTACTGATGCCATGAGTGTCATCAAGTGGAAATATTGGGTGTAGTGACACATGTAAGATCCAATGTATTGTAGTAGGTAATTCACCACTCGCCTACGATTGTTGATATCTTATATTATCTATTGATATTATAGTGCATGAAATCACTTGTTAGAGTAAGTTGTATTCTTTAGGAAAAAATTATTTCCTATATGCAAGGCGATGCCATTATGAATGCTCAAAGACACTATACAGGGTTATCGAATTCATATACAACTCTCGATGTATCAATGGTTGTAAATTTGATTGGGATATATGTGATTAAGAGACCTTATTGTATGTCAAACATAATTGATTGATTCTTGCAAGCACTATCAATGATCTCTAGGGAATCATGGAGAGATGTTACTAGACATTTTTACTGTTGGTGTATCATTTTCTCGTACCTAGAGCACATCATAAGTTTAAAATTTTATTTGAAATGTAAAATCATGCTTGAAAATCAGAAGGTTTTAATCCCAACAATATAGTGTTTATTAGAATTTACTTTTAGTGTATCAACAATATGCTCCAACTATTCTGGATGTTAAGCAAAGATAAGTCTTGTTGTATATCCCTACAAACAATCAAATAGATCAATCTTCTCTCTTCAATCATCGAATTAAGTACACGATTGATAATTTCATTCCTTTTATAAATCGCACTAGAGAAGCTATAAAATTTTGTGTACCGAGAATTGGTTCAAAACTATAAGGTTATAGGCAAATTTTGTACTTAGGAGGAGAGAGAAAATATTCTAGCATCAACCTTTGACGTGTTATCTTAATTTAATGATAACATTGATCTAGTAAAATCCTATCATGATTCTTACTAGTAGTTTTGATAATTCGGATATCTAGAGTCTTATCTAGATAATGTGATATTAATCCAGATCATATCTTGATAATTTATTCCTATTTTGATCTTTAATCTTGTCTAGATAATATTTGATTAAGACACTATAAATCAACATGTCAAAACTGTTAATTATAATTTGTTTAGAATACTCCAGTCCAATGATTCAAAACTCCTACTAGGTGTTTTTTTTCTTATAACTTACAACCCGTTTTTTATACATGATATCTTTATTATCAAAATAAAATAATATATTTATCTTATAAGGTGATGTTAAAATATTTATTAGGTTAATCGTACATGAGTGAAAGTAGTACTGAGATGGGTGACCTCTTGGGAAGTGCGTCAAGCTGCTGACGATACACCGCTTGATCCTGGTTGGCTATGTGGGCCGTGAAATAATAACGACAAAACTTCACGATTAATATTGTATATGTTGAGGATATGACCGACTGTAGAGAAATGATAATACTGATATCTAAGAAATATGAGATAACAGCAACATATAGACACGCACCTCCCCGAACTCAGGGGCCTAACAGTCCCACCCATGCACCCAAGTAGGTGCACTCTACACTGCCACAAGTATAAGGAAATAAAGTTGCGTCTTGGCTAACATCTATAGCTTTTGTCCTAGTGGTAAGCGTTTGATCCTAACAATCGGTATCAGAGCGAGGTCATGAGTTCAAGTCTCCAAAAAACATATTTTTATACTTCTTGGGGAGATGAATGTTTGGTTACGTGTGCACGAGTGATAGTACTATCGGGATGAGTGACCTCCTAGAAAGTTCTCATGCGTCAAACTGCTGACGTTGCGTCATTTGATATGGTTGACTAAGTGGGCCATCAAAGAGTGATGTCAGATCTTAACAGATGATAATGTCTCTGTTGGAGACGTGGCCGACGATAGGGGAAGGGTAGGATTATTTATATAGGATGTGAGACAACATCAGCAGATAAACACGTACTTCCCCAGACTTATGAGCTTAACAACTCGACCCATTAGCACTCAAATAGGTGCACTTTGTGATGAAATAAGTATAGTGAAATAAAGTTGTATCTTGACTAACAGCTATAGCTTTTGGCCTAGTGGTAAGCGCTTGATCCTAAAAATATTGATATTTTTTAAAAATAGTTACCAAATTTTTTTGTGAATTAGAAAAGTATTCTATATTTTAGTAAAACTATAAATTACTTTACTATGTTTCTATGATATACTATAAAATATAATGCAAGTTATTTAAAATAACTAACTTAAGTTTCTTTGGCATGATTATCAAGCCAAATAAATACACAATCTTCTACTCACAATATAATTACAAGAATCTCTTATTTTCAAATAAAATATATTGCATATTCAAAAAATAAAATTATCAGTCTTTAACACCTCAATATTATTTACTAATTATTTCAATTATTCTAATTTGTTGTGATAGATCTTATCAAAAATTCCTTTTAATTGAATAATTACATATAAGCACTTTTTTTAAAAAAAATAAATCATTCTATTTAGATCAAAATATACCATAAAAAACAATTTTTTTATTAATAATTTTTTTTATTTCTTTAGACAAAGTTCATAAAGTTTTGTTATTTTATTATATATATATATATAACATGACTATAATCCTTCAAACAATTTGATAATCCAACTATATTTACAAACATTGTACAAGATCATTTGATGTGAAAAATGCATCATTAAATAACTACATGTTGTTGTTTCATTCAATATTTAGCTCAAATTTTAGAAATAATTAAAGTCATTAATTATTATATATTACATGATTCGCTTTTAGAGCAATGAAACATGTCGGGCCAAACCTCCCGCCTCTGTCCGCACAACAAACAGTGCAGGGAGGGTCGTTCCGTCTTGTGAGTTAGGAATTTAAAAAAAATCACCAAAAAAAGTTTTTAAAAAATAATACAAAAATTATTACAAAATAATATAATTATTTCAAACTTAATATTGTAAATAAATCTTTCAAAAATCATCAATCATGTATAAATCATTTAAAAAACTTTTCAATCATATTTTTTTTAAAAAAAAATAATATGATTGCCCGTTCGAATGGCTCAACACGACCCAACCCACGATTCAAAATAGATGATTAAAATAAAAAAAATAATAATACTGACTGCCCGTTTGAATAGCTCAACACGACCCAGCCCACGATTCAAAATGGATAATTAAAATAATAACACAACCCGTATATTTTTCATAACGACTCATGCTGGTCCGACCAATCTAAGACGGCTCGGCTCTATTTGCTTCGGTTGCATCACTGGTTAATATGCTAAAAGTTCATTCCTCTTTCAATCGAAGGTTATAAAGGTAATTTGACAGTAACATATCATCCGCATTCTCCCTCACACCTCTAACTCTAAGCCCTGAGATCTCCTCGCTTCCCATTCTTCCCAAGCTGGAAATTAGGGTTTCGCTGCAAATCTCACTCGGCCACAAACCCCGGTCGTCATGGCTGAACTCTTGAATGCTGCCGAAGAAAACCATGATAGTCTCCGCGACGAGAATACCAATAATAGCAACAAGCCCTCCACGACTGATCTCCCCGACGCCACCGCTGACACTGTATCATCGCCTCCTCCTCCTCCTACGCAGCCGCGTAGGGGCATTAGAGAGCGTGACCGTGGCTCTAGAGAACGGCGCGATGATAGGGACTTTGATCGGCCGCCCCGGCGTGAATTCTATGATCGGAATCGCTCGCCGCCGCCGAACCGAGATAGGGATTATCACAAGAGAGGGAGGCCGAGTCCCAGTCCTCCACCACCCCCTTACAGAGACCGACGTGGAGGAGGGCCTCACTCTCCTCCACCTAGGCGATCACCTCCGTTCCCCCCGTATAAATGGAGGAGAGGCGATGGATATGATGGAAGGAGAGGTAGTCCTAGAGGTGGGTTTGGGCATGGGGATCGAAGGTGAGGAGTACATTTGATATATTTCCGGATTTATGATTTGTGAGCACAGTTGGAGGGCCATGTCAGTATACTAGTTTAGTTGATTCTTTCAAAGATATAGCAGATTAACAGCACCTTTTGATGATAAAAAAGAACTATATGATCTTTTGATGGAATAGTAACGTGCTTTTGGTGAAGTTGCAATTTTTATTCTTGATTATTGCTTTTAGCTGTGTGCCTGTTAGTTGTCTTCTACCTTGTAGTTCTCTGATATGGGCGAATGCTGCTGGGGCAATTGCTGAGTCCAAAGTTTTAGTGCACTGTAGTGATGGCTGCAGCTGTTCATTAAATTATTTTTAATTCAATATCATTTGAAAATACTTTTAAAAAACTAGAACATCAGAGAAGCATGAATTTAGTAACTGAAATTCATATAATAAGAAACATGCAGTATTCAATTGTAAATTCACTTATAACTCTATACAAACACAGTGGACCACTACGAATAAGTTATAAAATGATATCCGTGTAATGTAAATTTCATGTGTATCGAATATCCAGTGGGGGATGGGAAAAAGCTCGCTATTGCCACTGTTCCATCAGAACCCACCTCTTGTCCATATTGCAGCCATATGGAACGAGGCACCATTCAATTCTGAATTCAGCTGTTCTTATCTTAAATGACCTACATGCCAAAAAATATGATTTGGAGAGTTTAGAGACCACCTTGATAAATTGGATTTTAACACCTGCTCACATTTTATGTTTTCAGAGTTATGCTAAAAAGTGAAAAACACATTTAAGTGCTCATTACCTTGAAGTTAACTGCCTATGCTTTAGTTGAGATTCGAAGACTTGCAAAAGCTGCTCTGCCATTCACATGATGCAGCCTGCATTTCCGGGTATTTGAATGCCATGCATAGCCATAATATTTGGATCCAGTTTTTGGCATATTTTGTGCGAGTCTACTTGCTAAGTAATATATTTGATTGGGAAATGCATTCTGTTGGTTTATTGTTTATTTTTTGTTTCACAACTTGTGGCTTCTGATCATGATTTTAAGTGTGGGTATAAAATTACTTTTCTTGTTCAGGTTTGCATATGATTATCCTGGTGGAAATGACCGTGAGATGGGGGGTAGTAGACCTGGTTATTTGGATGAAAGGCCTCATGGTCGATATATGGGTTGGTCATCTGGAGGCTATCAAGGTGGTCCTTCAGTGGTGATAGACTTTTAAAATTTTGCCTTGTGTCTTTTATGAAGGCAGCAAATTGTTGTGTTCCTTAGCCATTCACATTGCCTGGGTTGGTTTTTGTGTGATTTTTGTAGTGGTTTTACTCGATGATTTTATTTGTGTTGATCATGCCTTCATCTTTTTATTGTATTTCTTCCGGCAGATTGGGATCCTGGTCGTGGAGGCTTTGATGATGCTTTCCCTGCTGGGGGACCCCAAAGGTTTATATTTTACATGCTTTTGGAAATTTGATTTATCTCACTTTGCCCTTTTGTCATCATTCTCAGCCTCAATGTGTGTCCAGTGGTATGTAAGTTGCTGTTCTTGTTCAGTTACCTCGCGCTAATCATTTGTGGACTCTTGAGTGCTGATTAGCTAGATGACACTATTAAATCGTTTGAACTCGTGAAAAATGAAGAAGTAAACTTTGCTTGAGTATGAACCTGCATTCTTTTTACCAATAGCTGCTGTTATTTATGTGGCTTTTTTTCATTAGAAGGCGTGTTTCAGAAGGTTTAGCTTTGTCCACTTGGATATACATGTGGATCTGAATTTAAGCTAACCATATTTGTTTGGGATATGTTGTAACAACTTTATACCTTATACGCTTGATGAATTGACATAGAATTGTGTTTTCAGAGAAGGAATGATGTCTTATAAGCAGTTCATTCAGGAGCTTGAAGATGATATTTTGCCAACTGAAGCTGAGCGCAGGTCAGACTTTGACTGTTTCAAAATTTTATGGTGGTTCGAATTTATTTGATATTCTTCTATTTGTTCTATGCTTTTTATTTCTTTTCATTTGTATTACACTTCCTTTTTATCGCTACGAATAATAATTTGAATCTCACATGCTAAGCATGATCAGGTATCAGGAATACAAGTCAGGGTACATATCAACTCAGAAAAAAGCTTATTTTAATGCGCATAAAGATGAAGAATGGTAGAGAAAATCTTTGCCTTCTTTTTACAATGTTTTTCCATTTTTTTGTGCCTCTTCTCTCAGTTTCTTTGCTTGTCCAGGTTTAAAGACAAATATCACCCAACAAACTTACTCGCTGTCATAGAACGGTTAGTATGATGTTTATCTTTTTTAAGTTTGTTTTAGGTTATTTGAAGCATTTCATGAATCTTGTGGACTGCTTACTAAATGCCTGTTGCTCAAATTCTTTTATTCCTGGTTTGCATTTCATTTTGCTGAAGCATCTTCACTGTAGGAGGAATGAACTCGCAAGGAAGTTGGCCAAAGATTTTCAGCTTGATCTGCAGAATGGGACCTTGGATTTGTAAGATTATCTCATGGTGTGTCCATATTTAAGGCGTACTAATTTGGTTTTGTCAATTAATATAACTTTTCTATGTGAGCAGAGATCCTAGCATCAATCCTTCTTCAAACCAGGCAGAACAGTCCAGTGAACCTAATTCTGACGATGATGCAGATGTGGGTGGCAAACGAAGACGGCATGGCCGGGTTGGTGCTAAAGATTCTGAGCTCTCGGCTGCCCCAAAGGCTCATCCAATCAGTTCTGAGCCGAGAAGAATACAGGTTGATGTTGAGCAAGCACAGGCTCTTGTTAGGAAGCTTGATTCAGAAAAGGGGATCAAGGATAATGTTTTATGCCGAGCTGATAATGATAGAATGAGCAGAGATAAATCTCACAGCAGCTCAAGTGGTCCAGTCATTATTATACGGGGCTTAAGTACAATTAAAGGTCTTGAAGGAATTGAGCTTCTGGACACGCTTCTCACTTATCTCTGGCGCATTCATGGGCTTGATTATTATGGACTGATGGAATCAAATGAAGCCAAAGGTCTCCGACATGTTAGAATTGATGGCAAGAATTCAGATGCAAACGGGAAGGATTGGGAGAACAAATTGGATTCCCACTGGCAAGAGAGACTGAAGGGTTTGGATCTATTGGAAATAATGACTGCAAAGGAGAAGATAGATGTTGCAGCTACTGAAGCTTTGGATCCCCATGTTCGCAAAATTAGAGATGAAAAATATGGCTGGAAGTATGGATGTGGAGCAAAGGGTTGTACAAAGCTCTTCCATGCTGCTGAGTTTGTTCACAAACATTTGAAGTTAAAACATCCTGAAGTAGTCATGGAACTGACGTCAAAAGTGCGTGAAGAATTATATTTCCAGAATTACATGAAGTAAGTGTGTACCAATTGTACTGCATGTCAATTTATTTGGCATCTACTTGAGGTTTATAATTGTCATTTATCACAGTGACGAAAATGCACCTGGAGGGACTCCTGTCATGCAACCATCTTTTCCGGTATGATATATTAATGAGCATCACGTTGTCTTTACATAGCTATTTGTGTGGTACATTGTTATAAGTTATTGGCATGTCTTTGTAGAAGGGTAAGCCTCAAAGGCGTAGACCTGGCCCAGATGGCAGAATGAAGGATGAAAGAGGAAACCTCAGAGAACGTGATAATCGTTTTGATAGATCCGACGAACCTCAGTCGGGGGATTTTCCATCCAACAATGATGGTGCCCCGGGAAACAATGGCGATGAACCATTATTCGATGCTTTTGGAGGTCAAGGCATAGCTGTGGCTTCTTTCCCTTCAGATATAGCTCCACCTGTATTGATGCCAGTTCCTGGTGCCGGGTAAGGACATTTCCCCTGCCCCATGAAAATAAATTTTTCCCCTCCCTTGTGAGGTTTATATACTCTCCCTTATAACTGAAATGATCATCATGACACATTCATATTCAGTTTTTATATTTTTCTTTACGGGTATATATGGTCATGGACTGCAGTCCGCTTGGGCCTTTTGTTCCCGCCCCTCCTGAAGTAGCAATGCGGATGTTGCGAGACCACGGAGGTCCATCCCCGTTTGAAGGTGGTAGAAATGGAAGGTCAGGCCCCCAGTTAGGTGGTCCTGCCCCAATAATTGCATTACCCCCAACATTTCGACAGGATCCTCGACGTCTCAGAAGGTTCGGTTAGATTTTGAATAGCTGAAACTAATTTTGAATTGTATCAATGGTGGCCTCCGTTTTGTTCTTACCTGACCCATATTTAACAATTTTGCAGCTATAATGACCTGGATGCACCTGAAGATGAAGTCACTGTCATCGATTACAGGAGTTTGTAGATTCAATATGGTTAATCAATGTCCAAATAATATCGAATCAACTACCATGATTCAGTTATCCCGTTATGGAAAAAGAAGTAACTCGTCTCACCATTCTTCCCATGCGTAATCGAATCCTTATTTGTTGAGAATTCGCTAGAGCTTTTGGTGTTTGTCGAAAAATTTGCTGAATCATTTGTCTCCCTCGCCTTTGCTTTCGTTCTCGTGGGAAGAGTTACAGATGTTCACATTGTGCTCTTCATATAAAATTTTATTACTTCCAAGACTTATGATTTGAGTTATTACAGCCTCCTTCACATTATGATTTTTATATCCAACACCAACCAAATAATATTCACATAAACAAAATTGCAAACGTATTCGATTAAACTTTGCAAGCTTACCAAAAATTTACATCAACTCAAACATTTTTAACTTACCTTTATTAACTTTTAAGCCATTATGATTACTTAATGCATCACACAATACTCACGCATGTGAAGTGGATCTCTCCCACTCAAGTTACACATAAAGAAACTTCAAATTAGTCTCACATCCTCTCAAGACATTGGTATATAAATTACCTTTTCTACTCTTATAACGACTTCGATTTTGAGTTGAAACTGTGAATTTACTACTAATTAGTACAAAGAATGACTATAAAAAAAAAAAACATATGCTACCATGAACCATTTCCACTTCTCAATATTTTCTCCCATGAAGAAATCAACTTCATTGTTGATTGATGTAAAACTTTTCTATTTCAACACGGCCCTCAAAGCTGTATGAAATTACCTACTAACAGTTTCTCAAAAGCTTCTAAATATAACTCTAAGGCATAGGTTTTACATATGATAGGATAAACATGTGATATATAATATAAGGATAAGTTAATGATAAATAAGATGTAGGATATTATATTTAATGTTTGGTATTATTTTAATAAGATGATTAAATTATATATTAGACTGTAATGACAAAATTAACCTTATCATAATAAATTTTATAATTTCAAAGTTGTTGCTTGAGTTCATATTTTTTATCTGTTCATGCGCCGACAGTGCTTGCATGATTTTTTTTTACCTAATTTTATATATTATATAATATGATAATTGAGCCTTTAATTTTGTGAGTCAAGACAAATATAAATTTTTAAGGTTAATCGAGTGATACTAATAATTTTATTGAGATTTATAAAAATCATTAATATAATTATCTCGAGTTCATTTATATAATTATCATATTATGTAATATATAAAAATAAATAAAAATATTTATTTGATTTTAATTTCTACCTACAAGTGAAATGAGAGAACAATAAGGTTTATGATTTTTATATATTGAGGGCATTTAAGTCATTTGTGGTGTTTTTATCATTAGATTAAAATTATCACATATCATAAAAAGAGATATTTTATCCCTATATAAAATTATTTATCACGAGCCCATAATATTATCATGAGTTTTCTAAAAAGATACCAAACGTGGGATAAGGATGATTATTTATCAATTCCTCTCTTATCTCATGTACCAAACTATACTTAATAGTACTATATTTTTTTGTCTTGACCAATAATATGCAAGAATTATGTCACGATTTCTTTCAATGACACATTTTTGTAACGACTAAATCACCACAATAACAAAATATATTACACAAGCTATTAAATCCTCCAATGTTTACACGTAATTGGTTATACAAGTAGGTTCTTGACTTAAATATCTCATCCAAATTGATCTTTGATAAGCTTTTATATTTTCAGAACTCGCTGACAAATCTTTTTTTATGTATATGTGATAATACCAAGTTCCATTAATTCCAACAAAAAAACTCATCAATAGCATGATCATTTATGTCTCTCTGTCATTCTCTTCAAATTCATCTCGTGAACGCTTTCTTTTAACGTGCACATCTTTTTTATCGACATACATTTTCCCTAAATTTTTATTCAAGATAAATACAATGGATATACATTAACTGTACACACATGCAAAAACTAGACTGGTGAATATTTAAGCAGTGCATATAAGAGGCATATTATAACTACAGTAAATATCGTCTTGTCATGTTTATAAGATTAAAAGATGACAGCTAAAGCCCGAGTTATTAGTTCATTACTGGAGGATAGCCTCTCAGACTTATTTATCACTCGATAAAAAGAGGAACAATGCTGCTCAATTCAACAAAGCATTAAGTGCAACTTTGCTCCATTCACACAAGATTTAAGCTACTGAAGTAGATAGCCAAATATTCAAGTTCATATACAGAATAAGTAGTCTGTGAAGTATTATGGTTAACTCATATATAGAGTAGAAGAATGTGCTTTTCTTTTCCTAAGCCAAGTCAGAACAATGAGAAAGGGGATGCTCAATTGCTTGTGGTTATTTGGATAGGAAATCGATTTATTGGATCAAATGATATTTGGTGATATATACTTTAAAAAGAAAAACAACACTTAAAATTACAAAAACAATAAGAAAAGATACTCATTTGTTGGTCCCACGTGCGGTAATTTGAGTTAATAAATATGAAAATAAAGAATAAAATGGACACCGAGATTTACGTGGAAAACTCCTAAAAATTATTAGGGTAAAAACAACGGGCAAGATGAAAAGATTTCCACTATAATATTTTATGGTATACAACCAACTCAATGTGTTTTCAAAGAGAACACACACTCTCTTAATATAGGAGAACAAAACACCTCACAAATATTATAGAACTAAGCACTCAAATGCTATAAGATGAGAGAAAACTCGAAGAAGTGATAATTTCATAATGAAAGGAGGAGCTCTATTTATAAAGCCCCTTGTCTGTGTGAAGACGCGTAGAAATCGTGTCTTCCGTCTTCAAATTCTGCTGCACCTCGTTTTGACAAATACTAGCCAACATTTGTTGAATGCTACCATCAAATAAATGCATGTGTCAATAAATGCATTTCCGGTACATTTATTTATCTACTTTTGTTGACTAAAATCACTTGCCGACATTATTCAGTGACTTCACTAATTTGGTACCCAAACTTGAATGACTACAACTTCTATGTGCAAGAAATTTCAAATTTTTAGGAACCGATTATATTTTAAAAAAAACTTGCATTAAACAATTAATAACAAGTGTGCATACTTTTCCAGAATTTTCTTTGTTTCCAAATATAGTTTGGCAAGATAATCTCCAAGACTCGGGTTTCTGCAGAATCAAATCAAATGTGAGTCAATGCCAAGTTTGACCAACACCAACTCAGTACAAAATATTGAAAAGCGGCGAAAACGGCTGACCTGGATGATGCTTTTACAACGATATTAGCAATCAACGTCGAGAAATTTCGGAACAAATCTCAATGTTTACTATCGAGTTACATTGGGGTTTTTAACAGTTTTCATTAATTTTTTTTAATGAGTTAATAAAGTAACAGTAGAAACAGAGTTAACCAAGTAACGTAGGCGTGAATTGGTTACGATAATCATTTGATAACTGCTCTTGGGAATGACGGCGTTGAGAAACTCATACTTTCCACATTCGAGTTGGCGAGGCGACAATCACGTTACAAGATGTTGCGTTAATTTGGGGACTTAATATTGCGGGGACCTATCATCAGGATTGATATATCTCACAAGTTTACTGTATGGAAGGTTTATTGTTAGGATTGGTTACGTTTTGTGCCACTTCAGACAGATTTCATATCCAATAGTTTAAAGTTGACTACTCTGTACTTATATTGTACACAAATAGTAATTGATGAAATACAGACAAAAATACAATCAATTAAAAACCAAAACCAAAACAATGAAATACCAAAACAATGAAATACAATTAAATAAAAACAAAAAAAAATGATCGGTTAACATACGGTACTTCACAAAATACAGAAAAAAACATAAAATCATAATTGTGACATAACCTTTTAGTATTCCTTCAAACTTGCAAACAATAAATACATAAATACTTAAATATAAGATTAAATTTGCAATATGAATGAAATACAAAATTAAAAATCAAATCAATTGTATTGACAGAGTTTCTCATCTAACTTTACCTCGAGTTAATCATGGATTCGTAACTTTACCTTGACCTTTACACGTTCTGATTACGGAGTTGTTGTGATGATCTTTTTCGCTACATTTGTTGCCTTTCTCGTCTTGAAGGCTGGTCCATCTCATTTCTGATTCTTTTAGTTAGGTCCCTTACCTTTCTCTGTCTTTGACGCCTATTCGGGTTGTGGCATAATTCAAATGTCGGCGCATCCCAATATTCCTTATCGGCAATCAGGCAAAATCTTCCTGATAGTTGCCATTTTTACGTGTTTAATTGCATTAGTTTCGTGTGTGTTTGCATTGTGCATGCGTGCATTTAATTTACTTTTTGTTCGTTTTAGCGTAAGCATATGCAAATGATTTTGTCTCACTTCTACGTGATGAATTTGCAGGTAAAATAGCCGGAAAACTAGAATCGGAACTAAAATGTGCAAACCAAGAGGACAACAGGCAGAAAGGTTGGCGCCCGAGCGGTAAAATTATACCGCTCCGGCGCGAGATGTGAAGTGCTAAGTTAATTTCCAGAGGACGTGGTGCTCGGGCGGTAATATTCTACCGCCCGGGCGTGAGAGGTGTGAAATTCAGAAGAAATTGACAGAAGACTTGGCACTAGAGCGGTAAGATTTTACCGCTCGATACCACTCAAGCGCGGTTAGCTGCGAGAAAAAGTTGAAAACAGAGAGTGTGGCGCTAGAGCGGTAAGACTTGACCGCTCGAGCGCCACCTAATTTTGAAAAGATTTGCTGGCTGATTTCTTCCCTAATTTTCTGAAGGAGGCTAAAAGAAAGAAAAGAGGGACGAATTTAGGGAGGATCCAGCAGCCACCACAAGTCTTAGAGAGGATTTTGCGCTTGGATTGAAGATTTCGAGATTTCCGGGCACCGTTCCTAGCACTTTTGTCATGAATAGTATTTCTAATCTAGTTTTTATCATTTAAACATTGTTGTGTTTATTTCTACTATGAATTCGAGTAGCTAACTTACATTTTTGTTGGGATTAAAGGGGATCCTACCCCGAAACTAATTTAGTTAATTCATATTTCGATTTTTGATTTATTCTTGATTATGCTATTGTGTTATCGTGTTGCTAGAGCGTAGCTAAATTTAATAACAAATTTTATATCGCGAGTGAGTTCGAGAGAATAACTTGTGATAGGAACGAGTAGCATAGTCCGTGGATTTGCACTTTACATAGAAATATGAAATTAGATACGCGCCGATAGTCATTGTTCGGTAGGGCGAAAACTAGGGGATTTCATAGATCGATATGCGATTCACTCTTGATAACTAATTAAAGAAATTTAACTACTTCACTTAGTAGAATTAGTTTGGCATAGCTCGAGAGGGCGTGTTCAATTGGATAGAAAATCCTGTCGGAAGCGTATATCACTATCGAACGAATTAAGTAAATAATAAAGGGTAGGTGAACTGAAATTCCCAACAATTTCATTTCTCAATGAATCTTAATTAACCAATCTAGATTTTCTATCTCTTTATTTGATTCTTGAAATTTAGCTTTGAGTTTTTATTTGAGTATAGTAGTAGAAAACAATCATCCAAATTTCGTTGCTAAAGATTTAATAACTAGAAATAACAATTGCAAAATACAGTCTCCAGTGGAATGATAGTCGTACTCTGGTACATTATATTATAACTTGACATCGTGCACTTGCGATTACTTCGAGCTTAAATATTATTAATTTTGACCAAAAGTTTTACAGTACAAGTTTTGCTCGATCACTTCCCTTGTAGGTGTCTATGTACTCACTGATCTGAAACCAATAGTATACAAGTTGTGTAGGATGTAATACATACCATTTGGCATTACATATTGCATGTGAACACAAAATTCTAAAAATAGTCCATTTTCCGCATGAGCATCATTTATACTAAGGGTCACAACCTGAATGCAATCACCCCGACCTTGTCGCCCCAGTAACAATAGATGCCGATTGGTCTCTGATCTCAATACGAACAATAATATGTTCACTAGATCTCACAAACCATTTCTCATACAGACAAAATGCATAATCAGGCCAAGGCTGATTGCCTTGAGTCATATGCTGAATTCGTGTGATACGATCGATGAAATACTGCATGCAACGATTTAATGTGAACTAAACTAACTCTGATACAGAAAGTCAACGAGCACCCTTAAGAACAAAATTCAGACACTCGAACATGTTGGTTGTCATAACTCCACGTCGCCATCCCCCATAGTGAGCAAGAGTCCACTTGTGTTTATCAATTTCAGAGATATAAACAAAAGTTCTCTCATAAAGATTTTTAATTTCATCCATTATGACATCAAATTTGCGTATTTGATGTTGTGTGCTTGATTTCCAACATAGATCCTTTATGTGCACATTTTTTAAATGTGTATTGAAATTGGAACATAAATGTCTGAGACAAAAATAATGTACACCACGTGGATGTCTAAAATCAAGTATCACTTCAACAACATTAATGATGCCACGTTGTCTATCTGAGATAAGACACACACCTGTGGATCCTCGAACCACATGTTTGCAAAGAAGGTACAAAAACCATTTCTAAGAATCATTTGTTTCCTCATCGACAATTGCAAATTCTAATGGTAAGATTTGGTTGTTTGCATCTAAATCCACAGCTATAAGCATCTTGTGCTTATACTTGTGTAAAAATGAGTACAATCAACACTAATTATTTTTCGAAAATTTTGGAACCCATCTATATATGGTCAGAAGGCTCAAAACACGTAATTTAACACCTTGTAAAATTGTATGTCGGTAAATGGTTCCATTCCACAATAGTTCCCGGATTATACTTCACAAGGGCACCATGTATCTTGGCAAAAGACGTATTGAACTCTCTCATGTACTGTATACATTTTCCACAGCTCGTTTTAAACCATACCATGCCTTACCATATGATATGATAATTATATCGATCTTTAACAAGTTTGATAACATATTTAATCTCACATGAATGATCACACCGAACAATATCTGTAAGTATTTTTGCAATCATATTTTTGTTCAGCTTATGGTGGTCTAACCCCACCTGGCTAGACATATATATATGTGGACCACCATATTTCGTCATCTTGAAATACCCCAATTTTGATTTTAATGATGCACGAAGACCCCACCTACAGTTGATATTTGAATATCTATTCTTACAACGAACTTTCCACAAAGTCTCTATACTCTCCACAACTTGGTATTCACGTCGAGCAACCCTAACTGAAAAGCCCTTAACTGCTGATATCAAATTATTTTTGCCTTTAAAAACCATATTTGTGCAAATTTATCATCTATCTACTTTGTAATAACTCAAATTTGAAGCAGATGAAATTCCAACATAATCAGGGCATTGCTCATCACATATTATACTAAAGAATTGAGGTATATCATATAATGATGGAACAACAGGTGGGACAGATGGACCAATACTAGAAAATGTGGCATTCCCGTCATCACACTCATTTTCATATGTTTTACTCGCAATTGTATCAGGTTCAGTAACTATCTCGGTGGCGCCAAGGTGAATATCTAATGACAACTCACATGATCTTTGTTCTTCAAGTACGACATGTGTCAATACATGACCCCATCCACCAGTATGTGCATTAAGTGAACAATCAATACCTGCATGATTTGTGTCAACCGAATGCTATCCTCTTGCACCAGAATCCCATCCCCATGTGGAAATCGGCCAGCAAACATTTTCTTCTACGACACCCATAATATACTGATCCCATCCCCAGTACAATACCCCTAATTATACTGATTTTCATCTATTGGTCTGAAAAAAGCAACAGTAGAAATACCAGCTTCATCATTAAATCCTATTGAATTGAATTTTTCAGTTATATATTGAATGTATGATTCAGGAACCTCAACATGTACATAATGTTCTATAGAATACGTTTCAATATACAATTCAATACACCACATTTCGTTACTGGAATCCAACATAAACTGTAAATTGTTGTTATCATTGATGTCAAAATATACTTCTACACAACGTGACTTGTCCATGTAAGAATATTTTCTAAAGTCAATTTTTGAACTTCCAAAATTTGTCAGTCGGTATACTATTTCTTTCACGAAAATTAATAGATCGTGATACTCGTGTTGCTCTTAACACGTTGATACTATATTTTACAGTGTGATGTCCTATGATAACGTTACCATCTGCGAATAAATGAACCGACACACTATCCATTCCTACATAAAATTTAATGGATCGTAAAAAAAGTTGATGATAATACAAATCGTAACACGAAATAAAAAGTTCATAAAAATACAAATTGTATTGTTGACAATTTTATTAAATAGATCATGAAAAATAAAAAGTTGATAATAATAATAATGATACTGATTTTTATATAATATTTACATAATATATAATAATAATAGCAACTATAATAATATACTGAAACGTAATTAACCATTTTAATCATAAATTCGATATGTAAGATAATTATTAAATTATAATTTATATTCAAAAACTAAATTCACATAATGTATATTAATATTTACATCAAATAGAAGTTCGAAATCAAAATTTTAACTGCAAAAATATAATCACAAATAAATAAAGTATCGATTTCAATCAAGCTTGAAAGACAAACTTAATTTAAAGCATAACTACTTCATATATTGAAGTGGAAACAGATATTGAGATGCTCGAAAACCGGAAAAAAAAGTATGCTTACTTGTTTTTCAACACTTCAATTAGTACGTCCTCTTAAAATTCATACCGCAAATTTTCGCATAATGATAAAAACAAATAAATGACTTCAGACAAACAAAGAATGATGATACAATAGACGTTCACCAATTATATAAGCAAATTATCAATATTCGATAAAAAAAAAACATATCATTTAATAGAGTGTGATATTGGTTTCCCTCATGATCGTGATACATCTCATCACTTTGTCGTGTGAATTTTGATAAATATTTTTTTAATAATTTAGATTGTCACGCAAGAGCGTGACTACTTTTTTTTTTATTTTTTTTAGAACTTAAGTAATTCAATCTAGTATGGCGCTAGACGGCGTAATTTGATTTTTTAATTTTTTTAAAACAAGCAGAGTCAGACGTGACTTTGTAAGGTATTTAACTGTTTAATGTCAATACTTTAATAATCAAACAGAAGACAACATTTTGAGGGAAACTATGAAACTAACATATCATGTCAATTGAATAGGCATGATAGGGCAAGTCACGCCATCTTCTTGAGCGTGACTTCAATATTTTTTTTTTAAAAAAAAACAAGTCACGCCCTTAATTATATTTTTTTAACTCAAGTCACGCTGGTTGAAACACAGTGACTTCCTTTAATTTTTTTTTTTTAAAAAAAACACAGTTGTATCTCGTCGACCGAGGAACATGGAGCATAGCGCGTTAGTCAAATGTTACAAAACCATGTGCTCTATCTTTAATTGATATAATTGGAAGCATCCGCATGCTTTTCTTATATAATATGAAGAGTTGAATATTGTGTTTCATGTTTTTTTCTTCCTTGTCTCTTTACTCGTATATTAGCAATATTTATAATAAGAAAATTTATATTATTTGTGTAAAATAAATTAATTGTTATACTAAATTTTTTATATACTACCTATGTAGGACCGAGCGCTTGCCACTTTACCAAAAGCTATAGCTGGTGGTAATGGTGCAACTCAAATCTTTTAAACCGCACAGCATCTCAAGCAGCACGGTTCGATCGCTCTACCAAGCAGGGACAATTATTGCACCCAACAATCTCCCTCCCAATAATTACACTCCTTGCAATCAATGAGAATCGAACCCGTGACCTTGGCTCTGATACCAATTGTAGGACCGAGCGCTTGCCACTTTATCAAAATGTATAGCTGGTGATAATGGTGCAACTCAAATCTTTTAAACCGCACATCAGCTCAAGCACCACGGTTCGATCGCTCTACCAAACAAAGACAACTATTACACCCAACATCCTACATAAAACAACCACAATAGTAACTATTATACTTTTAAGTATTGTTATTATTATTTGTATAAGATAAATTAATAAGAATAACTAATAAAACATGGAAACATAATTAAGAATTTTATTCATAAACTTGATAAGTAAGATTATGATGAATTCATAATTTATATTCAAATACTCAACTAAATTAATTTATATCAATATTTACCTCAAATAGAAGTTCAAAATCAAAATTTTATCTGTAAATATATAATCACAAATAAATAAATTAGCGGTTTTAATCAAACATGAAGGACAAACTTAATTAAAGCATAAAAACCTCGTGCTGAAGTGCAATTACTTGATCAAACGTCGAACGAAAATTTAGAGGAATGAAAAATCATAAAAACACAAGAATGATATATTTCAAAATTTAACACCATAGGAATGAAGAATGATAAAACGAGGGCAAATGATGTACAAGCAAATTTTCAGGGCTAAAACAAGTCATTTAACATGGCGTAATTTGTACTAATCAGTGATACATCACATCACTCTAGCACGCAAATTTTATTTAAAAAAATTTTAATAATTTTTTTTAACGTCTTCTTTGTAAAAGAAAAGAAAGATGCTTGCATATGTCAATAATTAATAAGACTTTAGTGGGTTGTCAGTCTTTCACATGAGATGGTTCATCCACCACAAACGTCCAGTTTTATTTTTTTAAAAAAATTTAAGCACTCAACTTTTTTAAACAAAAAAATTAAGCAAGCCACGTCCAATGAATTGGCGTGACTTGCTTTAAAATTTTAAAAGAAAGAAAGAATGCAAGTCACGCTCATTGAGAATAAGTGACTTACATTTTCGAAAGGCATGTCAATAGATTGTGACACTGTATGTCCTATTATTCATCAATAAGTTTCCAATTGACTGTAATCGAGCATGTTGAATGGTTTGTACAATCCACAGTCAAAGTAATTGTTCGGTGAATCGTCTTTCGGATTATATGATCCAAACAAGCTATTTGCGACGTGAATCGAGTTGTAAGACTAGAAAATGAACTTCGAGTTATCTGTTCATGGTCCGCTCGTCGACTGAAAGCGCGGATCTTCTTTCTTCGTCACTTGCCCTTCCTTGTTGATCACATCCCACTCGGAATCACTACCACAGAGGTGATTCAGAAGCGAAGGAGGCATCCCACGATTCTTCTTTCTAGTCTCTTTAAACCAAATCTAGTGAAACTGCAGTTGAGAGAGCCCCTTTATGGGGGCACATTGGTTTATACATTCTTTTTAGTCTCGACCTTCTTCGACTTTTACTACTCAATCTGGGAACGTACTTTCCAAAAGGTTTTAAAAAACTAAATTTTTTTTATTTTATTAAATTATTAAAATATTTACTCTTAACAATTAAAAAATTTGTATACACGCCTTTCCGGTATATTACGAATTTTCTCCCCCGGTTACCTTAGTTAATTAACTATTTTTTATACACCCAGACCTAAATTATTAAACAGTGAAAAAGCCGCACTAAACACACACTACACCGCACACATACACCAAGACCATCTCGCCCACACCTGATTCTTCTCGCTCTTTTGCGATTCTTATATAATGAACAATTAATCTCCTTCACCATAAAAACTCACGCACGACTGGATTTAGAAGAATCTCAGCAGCTGACAATCGTGAAGGACAACAAGAACGTGAAGGAAATGGAAGGAAGAAGCGAAGTTGGTTTCGGGTGACAACAAGAATCAACGAAATCCTTGAATTTTGATCGAGTCCAGTGGTGTTATCGGCCTTAAACCTGAAATTCTCGAAGGTATATGGGTAAATGTTGGATTTATGTTTCGAATCTAAGCTTATTTGTGCATATGGTTCGAATTGTATCTGAAAACATGTAGTCATGTTCTGTAGCGTTAGAAACAGTGCATATTGGGTCTGTTTTTTGTGTTACCGCAACTTTTACGTTTTGAATTTGAACTTATGGTCTGAACTCTGAAGAAAGCTTGTAGCGCTTTGTCTTGTCTTGGATTTGACGCCAATTCACTTCATTTTGTTTAAAATTGAAAGAGATGTGCTCATATTACTGAAACTTGTCCTAAACGAGAATCGGGCTAGCTGCAGTGCCAAGTGCTTAATGTTTTTCGAAATTCTAGGCTTTGTACGCTATAAATTTGAAAATATGACTTAAATGAATGCTGTAGAGCATTGTTTTATTTTCGAAATGATGCCAAAATCGCTTAATAGGGTTTAGCAATGAATGGGATACATCCAATTTTCCACAAACTATACAATCTGAAAGAAACGCAGCATACGAGATTAAAGTTGTGTTCTCTAAGACAAATTTAGGTCAGTTTAAATGATTGTATTTGGCAAAACTTTGTGAAGATGAATTGATGGACTTTGGGTTGGCTTGAATTTCCAACTGGAATAACTCAATTTCGATTAAGTATGAGAAAGTTATGAATTTTCTACCAAAATTTGTGGAATAGGAAATTGCTTCCGCCCTGTTTGCATATGGGTGCGGTTATGGGCTGTTTTCGGCAAGGTTAATGAATCAATTTCACCAAGTGTTGAACAAATGAAATGTCCAGGATGAGTTAGCTTTCCTTCCAAGTTAGAAGAATGAAAATTTGCTGAGTTTTGGTGAAGTTATGGGTAAATTTCTAAAGGCATGCTATGGGTTGTTAGTTTGCAAAAGGAAATTTTTAACTCGTTTTGAGAAATATTTATAACTGCATGTTAATAAATTCAAATTAGAACAACGGGCCTCACAACCTTTGTTGCTTGGTCGATGGTTATTGTGTTTTTATTAGAGAAGGGCATCGAAGGAGTGAAGAAATGGGGTCTGAGGGAGAGAATGTCCAGCTGAACTCACGGATTCTGGCATCTTGGCTAATCGGAGGGCTGGTAATTGGGGTCTCATTGCTGGGTTTAAACTTTGCCCTTCCAAAGAATAGGAAGAAGAGGCCGATAAGGGTATATATGGACGGGTGCTTCGACATGATGCATTATGGTCACTGCAATGCCCTTCGTCAGGCTCGAGCCCTTGGCGATCAATTGGTTGTCGGTGTTGTAAGTGATCCTGAAATTATTGCCAACAAAGGCCCTCCAGTCACGCCTCTTAGTGAGAGGTATGGGCTCAGATTCCCCTCTTTCCTTTTCTCTCATTCCATATTCTTTTACTGGCGTTGGCTGCTTAATTTTATTGGTGATTTTGTCTTATATTTACCCTCTTTGCATACACATCAAATTTCTTGCGTGCTCTTTGGCTATCAATTCTATTTTCGCTCTGCGTCATGATTGGATTGAATTCCTAACCACCCACATAATGTAGCCCCTTTCCACCCTCACAACGTGTCTTAAGTCTTGGTTTGTGGGTCTTAGGTTTAACTGTAGCTTAAAACATTACTAATCATAAGTAGTTGGCGATCTACTCAGCGTTACTCATTTGATTGTTCTTCATGGTAGCTTGATTGCTTTGTACTAGAAATTAATTAAGGTTGTCTACATCCATTATTGCTGCATGTTTTTCATCTTAATTAGATCACTGTGCCACTTCTTTTATTTTGTTAGCTCATTAATTCAGTCCAATAGCTTTTGTTCTTCTATCTCCCCAAGTAGCCTTCTGCACTGCAGCTTATCTAAGTTCTAACCAACACCTGCATTTTTGTGATTTTACTTGTCATAGGATGATCATGGTAAGTGCTGTGAAATGGGTGGACGAAGTTATTCCTGATGCTCCATATGCTATCACTGAAGATTTCATGAGAAAACTGTTTGATGAGTACAATATTGATTACATCATCCATGGGGACGATCCCTGCATTCTTCCAGATGGGACTGATGCTTATGCCCTTGCCAAGAAGGTTGGACGATATAAACAGATTAAGCGCACCGAAGGGGTCTCAAGTACTGACATTGTTGGTACGTTCTTGCAACTTCTCATTGATTTAGTGGCATGTTATGTGACTATTCCATTAATATATTTCCAAATCTATTAATATATTTCCAAATCTAATATATATATATAATATCTGACTTAAGAGCACAGCGGGTGGTCTAATCTTATATAGTGGTTTTCTAAGAAAAACAAATACACATTGATATCACTTCTTCAGCAGTCGCTCTTTTAGCGCTTGCATTTGGAGACAAAACCCGTAGCATCATATTTTTTGGTCAATTGTAAAACTTAACATTCGACTCCTGGATGCTCATGTAATTTTCTACAAATTGAAGTAATTTTTTGTGGTTTTGCATAATAGGTCGTATGCTTCTCTGTGTGAGAGAGAGGTCAACTGGTGACAGTCATAACCACTCTTCTTTGCAAAGACAATTCAGCCACGGTCATAGCCACAAATCTGTAGATGGCGGGTCTGGTAGTGGAACAAGAATATCTCATTTTTTACCTACATCTCGCAGGATTGTCCAATTTTCAAATGGAAAGGTACTATAATTCACCAAGGAGTGTCTTCTGCATAAACAAAAAATGATGTTTCTATCTGTACACATTTGCAGGATCCTATTGAAAACTAGCCAAAGAAATGTAGCTCTAGCTATTGATGAAGTTATCTATAAATAATTTCAAATTTCTTTCTTCAGAGCAAGCAATATCTTTTTTTGCCTTCAACAACTAGCTTTTCTCTGTCCATAAAGAGACTTTATGCTGCCATTTTCCTTATCCTACTGTCTTTTCCTGTATAAACTCCAAGAAAGCAAACGTTTCAGTCTAAATGGCATTATCCATTAGCCAATATGGACTAAGCTGTAGCTTACCTGTTGTATCAGGAAATTTATTCGGATATTAATACCAAACTCACCCAAATCATAAGTGAAAAGGTAGCTCATAATTCTACTGTGGATTTTTATACAAAATTTGCTTCATCCATTTACATTCCCTGCTGCATGCGTTCATTTCTAGCTTTGCATTTAACGGACTGATATTTTGAGAGCCTGATTGTAAGCTAACATGTGTCTTTCTGCACTATTGCATGATATTTAGTTCCACTCTGATTGCAATGTTGAATGACTGATTGCAATGTTGAATGATGTTACTTAATATCTCAAGTTAATGATTTTGACTCTTTAGGGGCCTGGACAAGATGCTCGTATAGTGTATATAGATGGTGCATTTGATCTATTCCATGCTGGACATGTGGAGGTGGGTGATTGTTATAACTCGTTTTGTTGACTTGAAAAGATTTTTTTGTGGGAAACAATGGCGAAATGTGCATGCATCCTCGTTAGTTTTTGGCGACTGACACTTAAGGCTATTTATTTTCCAACTATTGGTTTATCTTTCCTGTCATGTTTTCAATATGTTATCATTTTTTTATATGTGCTTAAAGAGCTTGTTTATGCTTTTAGAAATTTCATTTCCCCCATTCATGTATACCGTAATGTATAATAAAATAAAATCTGATAAAAGTGTGATGCTTTCCTTACCAAGGTTATTCATTGTTTACTCTGTATGCTCATGTTTACAGATACTTAGGTTTGCCCGAGGGCTTGGCGACTTTCTGCTTGTTGGTATCCATACCGACCAAACTATCAGGTTGAAACATTTCTTAGATGCTTTATATTTTTGCCTTTCCCAGTTGTCCTTTTCCTCGTGTGAATGTCATTTTCTACCTGTATTTCACTAAATTCATGTTCTGTGCCTTACGACTGGGAAAGCTATAGCTCAAGGCTATGTTATCATGCCATTCTATAACACTTGCATTCCAGGACGAATGTACTTAGCCAATTGTGTTTTCTCTACTTAGAGAGCTCCTTGTATCAGATTTCTCTAAATTACCTCTCTAAATTACCTTCATTTCCTTGCTATGAAAGCACCTGTTTATTTCTTAATTTTTTCCAGGACATTGATGATCCATTCGTTTGCTCTAGATGCATGATCGTTTGAGTGGCTAGCTTCAATTGTTTAACTTGGCAGTTGCTATTTTATGTTTGAAGGTTTTACACATACTTTTGACGTTTTTCCATATATATTGGATCCATTTGTCTTAGACTTCTGTATATTTTCTTCATTTTCCTGATATGATTTGTTTTTTCAAAACAATAGAATGTATTCATTCTCAGCATGTTAGCATTAATACCAGCTAGGTGATGTATTGGGACTAGTCTTGTTACCATTGATTGCATCTCTAGTCTCATCATCATCATAATCTTCCAACTTGTTGACTAGAAATGTGGTGTAGATATGTATCTTGTGAGGCAGATTGAGAGTGTCATCTGGCTTCAACCTTTTTTTATCTAATGCTGAACAAAATCGATATTAATCTTTAAGCTTTATTTGATGTTGAAGAATTTCAGAAATATGGAAAGTGAAGGAAGCATATCCATTCTTTGGTCTGCCTGGCTTTGGGTCACTTCTTCAATGTTTTAGTGTTTCAGAGAGCTGCTCAAGTTAAATTCTGAATATTAATTGCTCTTCTTAGCATTATTAATCTAATGAATATATTGCTTTGAGGCAGATGGTACTCTGGATTGCTAAACACAACAATCCCAATTCACTTTAATTGTATTCATTTTTGGTCATTAGCTGAAGCAATATAAAAAACTTGGTCATTATTCTTGTACAACTGGAGGGATATATATGACATATTACCATTGTGACGTTCTGCAGTGCAAATAGAGGAGCACACCGTCCAATTATGAATCTACACGAACGAAGCTTAAGTGTTTTGGCTTGTCGCTATGCGGATGAGGTTATAATTGGTGCTCCATGGGAGGTCTCAAAAGATATGGTGAGTATGGTTTATCATAATCTGGATAAATAGTGATTTTAAATGAAAGTATTTTACTCTTTCGTGTCTAATGTTGATTTAAGGTTGATAAGAAAACATGAGCTTTCTAAAGGAAACATTGAGGCTACCATGATTGGTATTTGGAATAGAATAAGATATGAATAAAATCGACTTTGGAATAGAATATAGATCAGAGTGAAATTATAAGGTTATGCCATTCTTATGTTTGGTATGAGAAGAAATGAGATGAAATGGAATATGATTATTCTTAATAACCAAATCACTTTTTAATTATTATTTTTAAGTAAATACTAGTTATTTAAGAAATTATTATAATTAATAGCATTCAAAGTTCAAACACACACGTGAGTGCAAAATAATAAATAAATATAAATTTATATGTATTAATTAGTATTTTAATATTTTTCTACTATAACTAATGTGAGAAAAATTATTTTTCTCCTTAAAAATAAGATTAATTTTTTTTTAAAAAAGAGTTATTTTATTAAAACCAAAAAATATTTCACCAATAAAGTTGTATAATGAGATTATAATTGCCAAATTAATTTGAGAGTAGTTAGTATAGGGGTTTCTACTTTAATAATATAGTATATAGATTCTTATTATTATTATTATATTTAAAGATTTTTTGTCATTAAACGATAAATAGTAGTGTTTTTTGTAAAAATTTGTAAAAATAGAAGAATAGGGAGTGAGAATAGCTACACCAATCTAAAAAGGATGGAATGACTAATGGATGAAAATGGGAATAGGAACAACCACTGCCATGGGACTGCCATGGCATACCAAGAATGTGTACAAGGAATGAGTTAGGAATGCCCATTCCATATCAACCTCATTCGCAACTGCCAAGCATGACCTAAATGTGGATTAAATTTCCTTGGATATTCTATAGACAATATTGACAGTGAGGATGTGTACCTTCTAGTCTTGCCATATTGCTTGTTTGGCTTGGGAGTGACATAGGTAATAATCCATTTAGCTTGAGCAAAACTTAGCAGTTAGTGGTCCAGCCATCCCTGGGAATCTTTGTATCTTGTGTACATACATGGGTCATTGGGAATCTTTGTATCTTGTGTACATACGTGGGTCATTTCCAATTTATTATGACTTGCTCTTTGCTGAGATTCCTTTATACATGAAAGGGTTAATTACGTATACTACCGCTTTCAAATTCCCACATTTCTGAAAACACGGGAGTTAATAGATCATTTTTTCATGTGGGGTTATTAGCAATCCCCATATTACACTTTTCTCCTGTATGATATTTGGTAAGTGATAATATATTATTAAAATTAAACCTCTTGGGTAGTTAGAGAGAGAATTTTTTGAAATATGCTCCTCCTCTCTCTGAATCTTCCACCGGCCGAGTCCTTCCATCGACCTATCAGAAACTTCTCTACCTTAGCCTAGTCGTCTGCCTCCTTGTCGGCGGCCCTCTAGTTTGTCACCTTCCCTCGCCACTGTCGTTTAAGTTGCTTTTAAAATTTTTTCCCGATGAAAGCCAGCTTACCCCTTCCATAATTTATCCTTCCCACCCTTTTCGACTGCCTATCCGACGCCATTCAGGTCGGATATAGCCGCGTCCAGAGGTTCATCGCTGACTCAAATTACTCTCTTTGGAGCGACTGGAACAGTTTCGACAAATGTACCCCAGGAATCGCAAGAACATTTGGTATGCGCCAATGGGTATCAGGTCAGATAATCGAGATGAAGTGATTAGGATCGAACACAAAATATTCACGCTGAGACTGGGTAATGAAGGAAGATCTATCTGGTGGTCCGAAAGAACAAGGAATTCGAGCTACATGTTGGGCTTCGGGAAAGAGGAAGCCTACTGGATTCAACTAAGAATCTTAGACTCCATTTCTACTTCACCGTCTGACTCGCCATTTTTCAGACTCAGAGGAAGGAATGCGGTGTTCACAGTGCAGATATTCTCCAACAAGCGTGGTAGATTTCTGGAATTGTCCAAATACAATCAACAAGGCAGGAAGCTAACCACTATCGTGCCCAGTGGTTTCAAGTGTGTGTGATGGAGAAATTTAGCTACTATTTTGGGAAAGTTAAGGTCGGGGTTTACTCAGAGGGGCATTATACTAGGGCATCACGGCTCAGACCACAGAAACTTCAATAGCGACAACAATGAATGGAGGCTGGGTGTGAGGGACCTCAGCCGAGAGGGGCTGAAATCTTCTGACAATAGAGGCTTATTAACTACCGGAAGGAATTGGGAAGAAGCTCTAATAGTTACCAAACGAAGGGTCAGCACTTCTTGGAAATCTATTCAGAATGCTCTTGGGAAACCAACTAAAACGAATGCAACTCTATTTCCGTTTGAAGCTAACAGAGCAGTGTGGTGGCCTTCAAATGCAGCCGATTTCTCTTTCTATCTGAACTTGAAACGAGGATTCTTTGATAATGGGATTTCGTTGGAATTCGAGGGATGGAGGAAAGACATTAACACGCCATTTATAGTTGAAAAGTGCTGTAATAGTTGGATTAGTATATACGGGCTACCCTGGAATCTATGGAGGCCGGATATTTTTAAGATTATTGGGGATCATTGCGGAGGTCTGATGGAAATCAGTGCCGATACTCTATCAACTAGTGATCTCAGTGCAGCTAAAATCAGGGTCAAAGGCACTGAAGGTGGGTTCCTCCAAAGCAGAATGCAAATTCCTCTTCTAGGTGAAATGACAGAGTTAAGTATTAGGGTTGAAACTTTTGACCCTTTAGCTTATCACCAGTATGAAAAGCTAACTTACGCCCAAGTGGTGGTGAATGGCAAGAGAACTTTGGCGGGGTGGGGCAACAACAATATTCGAAGGAAGCAATCTCTTGAGGAGGGGTTCAAAGGAGGACACACCGAAGGGATTCGAGAGAAGAAAGACTCACCAGCCCATGCATTAGACAACGATTTAACGGAGCTGCACACTGGTCCGGTTATCAACTCTAAGCAGAAGGAAGATAGGCATGGTTCTAATGTTCGGGAGGTTAAACAATATTCATCATCAAGTAAGAGTGCTGAACCGCCATCAGGTACTGGTAGCAAGGCGCTCAAAATCCTATCGAGAGTCGTTCCTAAAGAACCATTAAGATTTCAGAGTTCACAAGTCTATTCAACGAATTTGACGCCGACGAATGGGTAGAACAGTGTGGAGGGTGCTGCAACCTCTAAAAGACCAATGCCGACTTATGGCAAAACTTATCACAGAAGATCTAAGAGAGATGCTGTTGAGAAAAAAGAGCAATCCGATGCTCATGGGATCAACCTCCAAGGTATTAACAGCCCAAAGAAGTGTTTATGCGAAATTGATGATGGCCAGCAGGGAGATTTGGTTTTGGAATATGAAGAAGACTGCTTGTTCAACGATTCACAAGATGATTTGTTCGAGGAAGAGTCCGATTTAGAAGACACGGCCAGCTTTGTTTCTGGGAAATCTAGTGCATCGGGTAAATCAATAGGAGTGCTGGGGGATATCCAAGGGCTATTTTCATCAGTATATGAGCAGCCCCCTATCCCAACGCCAATTCCACAGGAGGATGCAACACCCTCAGCGGGAGGGAATGTAGCACATGCCAAGTTACATCCACATGAATATGCGACATCTGCTGTGGGACAGGTAATAACCAATTTTCATTCTTCTCTTCTCAATCATTCTCTCAAGCTTCATTCATACTTTCCTGCGTCATTCAATGCATTGGGGTTGTCTAGTGGCCTTTTAGGATGGGGGTGAGAGGGAAGATGAATTGTCGGGTTACGGGAAATAACATTTCGAGGGGTTACAGGAGGTAAGGACAGGGAGGGTGGCAACGGAAATTATGGCAGCTCGTGATGTTGGTTTATGTGGGGCGGAGGGGAAGGGTCCACCCATTACTTTGAAGAGAGAGCTGAATAGATTAAAGTGTGGTATCAATTATGAGAGAGGTTCATCCTCGAAGGGTTCACGCATTTCTTTATGAAAATCTTCTCATGGAATATAAGGGGTGGAGGGACGACGAGGAAAAGAGAATTGGTACGTAGGATGATACGTAAGGAAAATCCAGATATTGTGGTACTTCAGGAAACTAAAAAAGAATATGTTGACAGGTGGTTTGTGACTAGTATGTGGAAATCTAGATTTGTCGAATGAGTTTGTTTACCGTCGGATGGGCGATCGGGAGGTATCCTCGTCATGTGGGATCCGAGAGTGGTGGTGGTCGGTAATAATTTGATAGGCGAATTCTCCGTGTCAATCGAAATAAAGTCGAACGATGATATTAAGTGGTGGTTCACAGCAATTTATGGGCCTGTCAAGCCGGGAGAGAGGGAGAGATTTTGGGATGAATTGGCAGGATTGAGTTCTATATGCGGGGATAAGTGGTGCTTCGGAGGAGACTTTAATGTGGTCAGAAACACGGGAGAAAAGATGAATAGCATTTCTAACACTCCTAGCATGCTATGTTTCGATATGTTGATAGGTGAATTGGGCCTTTATGATCCTCCTCTTTTGAATGCTAAATACACGTGGTCTAACTTCAGGGATGAACCGATTTGTTGCCGGTTAGACAGATACTTATTTTCGATTGGTTGGAGGGACACTTTTCCAAACTTCAGACAAAATGTATTACCTAGAATTACCTCGGATCACTTCCCACTGGTTCTTGACACCACAACGGCGAAATGGGGTCCAGCCCCTTTCAGATTCGAAAACGTTTGGTTGTCGCATCATAATTTTAAAGATATGGTCCGGATGTGGTGGGTTGATGGGGAGGAGCAAGGGTGGGAGGGGTACAAGTTTATGAAAAAGCTAAAAAAATTGAAAGCCGATATCTCAAAATGGAACAAAGAAGTTTTTGGCAATGTGGGTGTTAGATTGGAGGAGTTGAAGCATAGGGTTAAGCTTTTGGATGAGTTAGAAGCCGAGGGAGGTTGGAATGAAAATTTAAAATCAGAAAGAAGAGACGTGAAATGTGAGATGGAAACTTTGACTTTTAAAAAGTATCAATTGGAAAGTCAGAAAGCGAAAGTGAAGTGGTTGAGGGAAGGTAATCAAAACTCAAAGTTCTTTCACTCAATGTTGACCAACAGAAGAAATAAGTCGATTATAGATAAGATGGAGTTGGAGGATGGGACTTTGGTCACGGAGGAGAAAGATATCGAGGAAAACATTGTAAGATTTTATAAGCATTTGTATAGGAATTCGGAGGGGGGAAGAGGAGGGTTTGATGGATTGGAGTGGTGCCCTTTGGATATCGGTGCAAGAGACCAGTTGGAAGTTTCCTTTTCCGAGGAGGAAATTAAAAAAGCGGTGTTTGAGAGTGAAGGATCGAAGGCGCCGGGACCGGATGGATTTACATTAGCATTTTTCCAAAAAAATTGGGACACAGTTAAGGAAGACTTATTGAAGGTGTTTGCTGAATTTTACAGAGGGGAAGTGGTGAACGGCATCACTAATGAAACTTACATTTGCCTCATTCCCAAGAAACAAGATGCTGTTAAGATCAGTGACTTTAGACCAATCAGCCTTACAACGAGTTTGTATAAGATAATTGCCTAAGTGTTGACTTCCCGACTTCACAATCGCAAACAATCAATGTGCTTTTATCAAAGGAAGACAGATAATGGATTGTTGCCTTGTTGCTAATGAAGTGGTCGAAGAATACCGTAAGAAGAAAAAAAAGGGGTGGGTGCTTAAAGTTGATTTGGAAAAGGCGTACGACAATGTTGATTGGAGATTTCTTGATTTCGTGCTCGAGAAAAAAAGATTCGGAGTAAGATGGAGAAGGTGGATTAGAGGGTGTGTGTCAAACATTTCGTTCTCGATTTTTATTAACGGAAAACCAAGGGGGAAATTTAGAGGGGAACGAGGACTTCGTCAAGGAGATCCTTTGTCCCCTTTTCTTTTTAACTTGGTCATTGATGCTTTGGGAAGGATGGTTGATAAGGCTAAGATTTTGAATGAGGTAAGAGGATTGGTGGTTGGCAGGGGTAATGTGGAAGTCTCGCATATCCAATTTGCTGATGATACATTGTTTTTAGTACAAACGGAAGAACATGTGAGGAAGCTAGTGGAAATAATCAATTTATTTGGGCTGAAATCGTGATTGAAGATCAACTTTCACAAGAATGTGGTGTTGGGGATTAGTTGTGAGGAAGAGGAAGTGCTTTGTTTGGCCGAGAGGATTGGGTGCAAAAAAGATGACTGGCCGATTAAGTATCTTGGGTTACCTTTGGGAGGGAAACCGATGTCTCTTGATTTTTGGGAACCGATCCTTACTAAGATGTCAAAAAAACTATCAAGCTGGAAGAAATCGTACTTATCAAGAGGTGGGCGGCTGACCATGATAAAAGCTGTGCTAGGCGCAATGCCTTCTTATTACATGTCCCTGTTTCGAGTGCCAACAAAAGTAGCTAAAATAATGGAAAAAATTATGAGCGATTTCTTGTGGGATGGAGCGGACGAGGACAAGAGTTGTCACGTTGTGGGTTGGGAAATGGTTTGCAGACCGAAGGATAGGGGTGGGCTTGGATTGGGGAATATTGGTTTGAGAAACAAAGCGTTGCTAGGGAAATGGTGGTGGCGAGGATTTGAGGAAAAGGGGCAGTTGTGGAAGAACGTTATTAAAAGCATTTATGGTCTTCAAGAGAATGGATGGGATTTGGGATTGGCCAGGAACACGACTTCTCGTAGCCCTTGGAAATTTATTTCTCGTTCTTTCCCGGCAATTCAACTGTTGAGTGGGTTGGTTTTGAGAGGAGGTAATTTCATTAGGTTTTGGGAGGATGTTTGGGTGGGAGAGGGACCTTGTTTCAAAAATCGTTTTCCTTCTTTGTTTTCGATTTGCACCGTCATCAATAAACCAATCTGTAATTTTTTTGAGGTTTTCGAGTCGGGTGACGGTCGCAATTATCGCTGGGACGTGCGCTTTAGGAGACACCTTAATGACAGAGAGTTGGGGGAGTTTGGAAATTTAATGGGTGTCCTTCATTCGGTTACTATCGAGTTGGGTTCGGAGGATAGGAGGGTGTGGTTGGGTGATTCTTCGGGTCTGTTCTCAGTCAGTTCTTTTTACGAGTCATTCTTTCCTTTCCATATTTTTCCTGTTTTTCACCCATATCAGATGACATTTGGAAAGTTCCTATCTCACAAAAGATTCAAATTTTCTCGTGGATTGTCGCTCTGAGCAAGTTACAGACCTCTGATTCAGTGCAAAGAAGATGGCCATCATGTGCTTTACGGCCACAGTGGTGCTGCTTATGTCACAACCACGAAGAGGATCAAGATCATGTACTGGTGCATTGTTCTTTCTCAAGAAGCATTTGGATTAAGGTCCTGCAAGAGCTGAGATTATTTTGGATTTTTCCGAGGAGGGCCGAAGACATGTTTATCATAGATCCGGGATTTCGAAGGGGGGCTATCGTCAATACTTTCTGCTATACGGTCGTCCATTACACTTTATGGAGTATATGGCTCGAGAGAAACAACAGAATTTTCAATGACTCGTCAAACTCGGAGGACAAAGTGTGGGAATTGCTGAAATTCAGGGTGGCACAATCAATTAGAAATTTCAAAGAACTGGGTCATTTAACTATTTCAGATGTGGTTAGGGATTGGAATTTTGTAACGTTTTAATTCGTTAGCCGTACTATCTTTATTTTGGCGGAAAACTCTTTCGCTTGCTTTGTAATGGACTATTCTAATTCAATATAATCTAAGTTTCCTATAAAAAAAAAAGATATTTGGTAAGTGCCTGAAAGTAGAAACGTTATATAGTGGAACCAAAATATGCATTTTCTTAGTTTCGTGTATGGCTAATACTCTCCGAGTCTCTGCAAAGCCAATGTTTTGCATGTTCCTGCCATGTCTTGGAGTGAATAAAAATCTCATCAATGAAGACCACATAAAATTGATCTAGATATTCTCTTGGCGGTGCCCTTTATCAGGTATTTGAAAATTGCTAGTCCATGGGATAAGCTAGGCATGCTTAACGGACCGGTTGGGGTCGGAACCGACCCGGAACCAGTCCGTTAAGCCTGGAACCGGATCCGGTATGGATGAACCGGACTCGAAACCGTGTACTATCCATTGGTTGGTGGGTTGAACCGGTTCAGCATGTTCTGAACCGGATCTGAACCGGTTCAACCGGTTCCGGATCCGCATCCGGTTTCGTACCGTTCCTGTTCGTATCCGGAACCGACCTAGAACAAGACCCGGAACCGGACCCAGAACCCGGAATTTGAAATTTTTTTAAAAATAAAAATAAAAAAAGGCCTTTGGGCCAATGACTACTGAAATTTGCATTTTTTTTGCAATTTGGCCCCCAATTTTGGGGGCTTTATTGCAAATATAATTTTTTTTTACACCTGTAAATACAAGTCATTTTTTATATTTCACATATCAATTTTCTCGCAATTTTTCGTTTTTCTACAATCAATATCTTTCTTTGCTATCATTTTCCCAAATATATTCAATAATTGTGTTATAATTTTATCTATAATCAATATTATTTTTATTGTTATTTATTTACTATTTCGCAATTTACTCCTATAAATATTTCGAATTTCAATGGCATCACAAACCGTCGTGGTGGTAGTGGTGGCGGCGAATACGCTTCCGACTTTGGTGAACATTTTGGCTACATCCCCGACTTTGATAAAGTCGAACCTGACCACGATGATGAAGAAGCCATGGAACTCCCCAACAAAGATGTAGGGACGCCATCGTCTACTCGAGCAAGCAACACAATCTCAACGAGCACGACGACAGCCCGTGCAAAGTAAAACAAAGTTTGAGATCACTTTGATATTGAACAACAAGGTACGAATAACTCTTTTGCCGTTTGTAAAATTTGCAAAACGAGGTATTCTTACAAAACGGGTGGTGGTTCTGGTGGTACCGGCACTTTGAAAAAACATTTAGTCAAGGTACATAAACTTGACCTTGATACGCTACAACAATTCGGTAGGGAACCAACACAACAACATATTAATCCTTCAAGTGGTAAAGCTTTCATAATTACAAAAGAAATTTCTCGGAAAGCCATCGTAAAGTTTGTTATCAAATGTTGTCAACTTTTTATAATAGCTGAACAAGAAGGTTTTGTTGAATTTACTAGTACTATTCAACCTGGTTTTCACAATATTTCTAGGCATACACTTAAGAAATATTGTTTTGATATTTATAAAGAAATAAAAAAACACTAAAATCGCATCTTTCAAATATTTCTTATAGAGTTAGTTTGACAAATGATATTTGGACTAATTTAAAATATGAATCTTATCTTGTTATATGTCATGGATTGACGAAACTTGGACTATGCAAAAAAGAATTTTAGCGCTAGATCATTTAAAATCGTCTCACAACACATGCATTATAGCTAGATATGTTTTAAATGTTGTTAAGATTTATGTCATACAAAATAAAATAATGTCGATAACATTAGATAATGCGAGTGACAATACTCTTGCAATTAAATATCTTAAAGATTCACTAAAATCAATTTTAGATGGTAATTTGCTTCATGTTAGATGTTCGTGTCATATTATCAACTTATGTGTTAAGTGTGCCTGTGATGAGCAAATGTTCACTGTATTAGAAAATTCAAATTATGTGGGAAATTATTACGTGAAAGAAGATGTGGACTCGACTAGAAAACACTAGTCGAATCAAATTTAAAAAATTTCCTCTTCCTGTTGAAACTATATGGAATTATTTATATCATTTGCTTCATACTTTATTACGTTTTCAAGATTTAGTTACTCCATATTATAATAATATTGCGGTATAATCTTTAATGCTAATTGACGATGATTGGAATATTTTGAGTAAATGTGTTTCTTTGTTAGAAATTTTTAAAGAAGCAGCCGAAAAATTTTCTGGCATTAACTACCTTACTTCAACCATGTTTCTACCTTTGCTTTTCAATATGTTTTATAAATTTATGGAATACCGTGATGATTCTGTTATGTGTGATTTTGTTTCAAATATGGAAAATAAATTTTTAAAATATTGGGAAACTATACCAATTGTGCATGGTTTAACAACATTACTTGATCCTTCCATATTTGAAACTAAATCACGCATTACAGAATCATCACGATATTCAATAAATTTATAAAACATATTGAAAAACAAAGGTAGAAACATGGTTGAAGTAGGGTAGTTAATGCCAGAAAATTTTTCGGTTGCTTCTTAAAAAATTTCTAACAAAGAAACACATTTACTCAAAATATTCCCATCATCGTCAGTTAGCATTAAAGATTGTACCGCAATATTATTATAATATGGAGTAACTAAATCTTGTAAACGTAATAAAGTATGAAGAAAGTGATATAAAGAATTCTATCTAGTTTCAACAGGAAGAGGAAATTTTTTAAATTTAATTTCATTTGATTTGACTAGTGTTTTCCAGTCACGTCCATATCTTCTTTCACGTAATAATTTCCCACATAATTTGAATTTTTCTATTACAGTGGACACTTGCTCATCACAAACACATTTAACACATAAGTTGATAATATGACACACACATCTAACAAGAAGCAAATTATCATCTAATATTGCTTTTAGTGAATCTTTAAGATATTTAATTGCAAGAGTATTGGCACTCGCATTATCTAACGTTATCGACATTATTTTATTTTGTATGCCATAATTCTTAACAACATTTAAAACATATCTAGCTATAGTGTATGCGTTGTGAGACGATTCTAAATGATCTAGCGCTAAAATTCTTTTTTGCATAGTCCAAGTTTCGTCAATCCAATGATATATAACAACAAGATAAAATTCATATTTTGAATTAGTCCAAATATCAGTTGTCAAACTAACTCTACAAGAAATATTTGAAGATGCGATTTTAGTGTTTTTTTAAATTCTTTATAAATATTAAAACAATATTTCTTAAGTGTATGCCTAGAAATATTGTGAAAACCAGGTTGAATAGTACTAGTAAATTCAACAAAACCTTCTTGTTCAGCTATTATAAAAGGTTGATAACATTTGATAACAAACTTTACGATGGCTTTCCGAGAAATTTCTTTTGTAATTATGAAAGCTTTACCACTTGAAGGATTAATATGTTGTTGTGTTGGTTCCCTACCGAATTGTTGTAGCGTATCAAGGTCAAGTTTATGTACCTTAACTAAATGTTTTTTCAAAGTGCCGGTACCACCGGAACCACCACCCGTTTTGTAAGAATACCTCGTTTTGCAAATTTTACAAACGACAAAAGAATTATTCGTACCTTGTTGTTCAATATCAAAGTGATCCCAAACTTTGCTTCGCTTTGCACGGCTGTCGTCGTGCTCGTTGACATTGTGTTGCTTGCTCAAGTAGACGATGACGTCCCTACATCTTTGTTGGGGAGTTCCATGGCTTCTTCATCCTCGTGGTCATTCGACTTTATCAAAGTCGGAGATGTAGCCAAAATGTTCACCAAAGTCGGAAGCGTATTCGCTACCACCACCACGACGGTTTGAAGATGATGCCATTGAAATTCGAATTATTTATATGAGTAAACTGTGAAATAGTAAATAAATAACAATAAAAATAATATTGTTTATAGATAAAATTATAATACAATTATTGAATATATTTGGAGAAATGATAGCAAAGAAAGATATTGATTGTAGAGAAATGAAAAGTTGAAAGAAAATTGATATGTGAAATATAAAAAATGACTTGTATTTATAGGTGATTTTTTGGGGTAAAAAAAAATTTATATTTGCAATAAAGCCCCCAAATTGCAAAAAAAAAAAAAATGCAGATTTCAGTAACCGTTGAATGGCTACTGAAATCTGCCCAACGGCCTTTTTTTATTTTTTTTATAAAAGTTTCGGATTCCGGATACGGACAGGAACCGGATCCGGAACCGGTTCAGAACATGCTCACCAACCAATGGATTGTACACGATTTCGGGTCCGGTTCATCCATACCGGTTCCGGTTCCGGCCCGAACCAGTTCGTTAAGCATGCATATTCTCCCCCCCTCTCTCTCTCTCTCTCTCTCTTCATCTTGAAATCGAGTTCAAAAATGTTAGAATTATTTTCCATGACCTTCCCTTTTTATTGTGATTTGATTAGACACTAGTCTGTGTAGAATCGTGATTCTGTTTCTTTGAATTGTGCTTGGTACACGACTTTGTCACCTACCTTTATACAACCATGTGTATGTTTGTTAGTTCTTCACATGAAATCTCATGCAATACACGGTCTTATCCCCAAATTGAACATGATTTTGTGCTTGTCTTCTTTTTCAATTCTTTGGCCTTTCTTGCTGCCCATAGCCATGCCTTGCTCCTTTCTTTGTGTTTTATTCGTTCTTTAATATCTCAATGTGCGTACGACTCACAGTTTGGACAAGGAGGGCTATGCGATGCCGCATACCACTAATAGTTCTATCCATCAAAACTTGCATGATAGACGGTCCTCACACAAGCATTGCACGGACTACTGCTTCGAATTGTTTAGACTGTAGACTTGCATTCACACGGTCGTTCTTTTCGTTTCTTCATTTTCGTGCTTCATACAAAACATTACTTTAATTTTCAAGAATCACAGTTCAAGCACAAAGCTTGCATTGTTCGTTGCATCTTATTTTTTAAATCAACCATGAGCATGGCACTGTGCACTGCTTTTTGGCTCCTTCTTGCTTCGGCAGCATATTATGAAAGGAATAAGTTCCTTCACACAGCTCATTGCACGTGCTGTTTTTCTTACTTTATTTTTTCCTCAATATTTTTACTCTATCATACATCACATGATCTGGCCACAACGCACGACACCGTTCCGTGCTTCTTTCTCTTGACATCACCAAGACACTAACCATGCATCTGACGCCGTGCTTGCTTCTTTGTTGGCTTCTTCATTTGCATGTTAGTTTTCTTCTCTAAACATGGCATTCACGACCCTATACGTGGGACTGTGCTTCGATTCATGATCACTTTTTATCCTGCAATTTCAGTATAATCTCGAGAGTGAATTTATGTGTCGTTCTCTTTATTGACTTTTCTTCATATTCATCTCTTTTCCAATATGCTATCTACGTTACACATGATAAAAATGAACCAAATAAATGCGACAATTGGACGAATAAAAGCCAAATGAACACGAATACGACAAATAACTGATATAAAACAACAATACAATTCGTACTTGTGGGCTTCAAAACAAGTGATTATTTTTCTTAGGCTAACATGAACATGTATGTCTTACCACTATAAGCATACTAACTACATACTCGAACAAAATTTAACCCTAAATATGCACCTACAAGAGTATCACTAAGCCTAGTGCACGCTTCTAACAAAAGTAACAAAGCTCAAAGAAAAGACAGGTTACTTCTCTAACGCTTTGATTTTCTACCTTTTTACCGCTACAAGGTCCCAGCAGAAGAACCTCAGAACCTCCCTGCAAAAGAAATAAATGATTTAGCTCAGGGAAAACTTTGTAGTTAGCACTTCAAACCAAGTACTATGAGGTCCCATAGTTCCTAAAATAGTACTCCAGAAGGCCCTCAGAATATTTACGAGGTAAAGAACCTCAGAATATGTACGAGGTAAAATAGTACTCCGGAAGGCCCTCAGCATGGGCAGCAACGATCAAAGCCCCAACAACAGCAAGCATCCTGAAGAAGCAGTGCAACGACGACAACAAAGGGTCTCCAAATCATCAAACAAGCAAAGAACCATTTATATTGATGAATTTTCGAGCTGGAAAGCTTAATTATTTCAATAACAGCATTTTTGTCATATAATGATATAGTATATAAATATGTTTTTTTAAAATTAATAGTGCGATTTGCTTTGACAAGGTGTGCGTCTCGCCTTGCTCTTCAGGCTCCAAGATCCCTTTGCGCCTTGGTGCACTTAGCGCCTTTAACTATGGGTGTCAGGGCATTACAAAATTGTGAATAGTCAAGTAAAAGTTCTCATAGAATGTTGTCAACCTAGCTTTTGCTGTACAAAGTTCTAGTTTTCTGATGCTTTTATTTTCATGTCATTAAATGTGCTGCGTGAAAGAAAATGAAATGTTTAACCACTTCCACCAGTTGTGGTGTGAAGACCCAAAATTTTGCATTACAAAGAGACAAAGTACCAAGTTTATTTTAGTTTTGCATTGAAGATTAATTTTGTCATGGAGGAGAATAAAATACATGCAACCTTTGGCATAGAGGGGGAAAGCCTAAAGTCATATTGGTGACATTTAAGTTCATAAACCATGCAACCTTTGGTATGGAGAGGGAAGGCCAAGAGTCACATTGATGATTAATGTCATAAATCATGCAACCTTTGGTATGGAGGGGGAATACCTAAAGTCACATTGATGTCTATAAATAATGGCAAAAGAATGAGTGAAAACACACCAAAACAATATCAAAAGTTCTCTCCAAAAGTTGTAATTTTCGATTACAAAAATTCTGCTCAATTTCAGAAAGTTTTGCTCATTGTTTTACACGTCCAAATCCGATCTCCACCGTTCAGAATATACCTACACGTGTTTGGAGCAACATATCCAAAATTCAGACCGATCCAACGGTTCAATTAGGCGCAAACATTTTTGCAAGATGACTGGTTTTTCAGTGTCAAACTCCAACTTTCATTCCAAGATTTTTGGAACAATCTTTCAAGTAAGTGGGTTTTTGCTATGTATTTCTTTGTAACTTAAAATTTGTATAAGTATGACATGCTTGTATGTGTGTCAAATCATTTTTGAAAAATGCTATATTATGTATTATAAAAATCTCGATCGATGTACGATATGTTCTTCTGGTCTCGACGTTCTTTGAATCTGATGAGTCCTCTCATAATTCTGATAAGTACTGTTTGATGAATCTGATTTTGTAATACACTGTTATGACCATGGAGGACAAGATGAATAACAGTGTTCCGTTTGTTCTGATCTGATCTGTTCTGAGTTATTCTGATAAGTTCTGTTTCACCCTTCGAGTCTGATTCGGTTAATGTTTGATATGATAAGTTTTGAAAGTATGTTAAAAGATGCTTTAAGGATTAAGTTCTATATGTATCATTGGAAATCGATCGACCCCCCACTTGCTGAGTGTTTCCCCAAAACACTCACCCCTTACAAATTTCAGATAAAAATGAAGAGTAACTGAATGAGGAGGAACAAGAAACTTTCTGGGGATGGTAGTCGATAAGCAAGATTCAAGAATCAAGACTTTATTTTTCTTTTGTTTAGTTTTTGCTTCCGCAACTCTGATGTATTTTTATTCTATTGTCAATGTAAAGACAATGTTTTATTTATGAAAAAGACTGGTTATTTGGCATTTCGATACGAGGCTTAATTGTTTTCAAGTAATTGTTAAACAATGCCGGATGTCACCGACGCTTCGGACACGGGGCGTGACATGTGGTTACCATGTATCCATGTCAAAGTTTTGTACATGTACAAAGGATGTTTGTTCTTTTTTTTCTTTTTTACCCCCAAAAATGTTGTGTGTAGGAAAGGCTGGGAGGGGTTAAAATGGGTAGTGTAATCAAATCCAGACTATGATTGTTCCATGGCATGCACGATTTTTTCAGTTTGAATCTCATTCGATATTCTTGTTGCTGTAGATAACAACCTTCAATATTTCTTTGGTTGTGCATGGAACTGTGGCAGAGGATAATGATTTTCAGAAGGTATGGTTGTATTGGAGTCTATTGATCTCTGGAGGTATAATGTTAGTTACCAAAAGTTGTTTATGGTTGCTGATTTTATAGGAGAAGAGGAATCCTTATTCTGTCCCAATCAGCCTAGGTATTTTCAAGCTCTTAGAAAGTCCTCTGGACATTACCACTAGCACAATAATCAAGAGGATTGTATCAAATCATGAGGCATACCAGGTTTTGTTTCTGTTATTGTTTTGAGAGATGAAAAATTTCTATGAAATGTGATTCTTTAACAAATTCATGTGACAAGAAGCTGGCTTGTTATTGCGCAGAGACGAAATGAGAAAAAGGCCGAAAGTGAAAGAAGGTATTATGAAGATAAATCCTATGTTTCGGGTGATTAATTGACTAGAGAATATTGGAGGTAAACACATTAAACCATCTGTTTTTGCCACCATCCGGTAATTTTTGTAGGTGGTTCTGGCCCTTATGGATCTAATTTTACCCTTTTTAGGTTGCCGGTTACTTGGTAGTTGGTGCTATCTGCTGCGATCTCTACAGATATTCAAGATAGTTTTTGCAGTTGTTAAATTTTCTTTATTTGTTTCTGGCTTGGTTGGAGCCTTAGAAGTTGTAGAACAAGTAATTTTAATCATTAAATATAAGCGTATTTACGCGGCAGCTTAAACTCATCATCATTCGAAAAAGTATGCAAGGGAAACTGTGAGTTTAATTGTTGGGTTAATTTGCCTTTTTTTGTTTTTTTTGTTTTTTTGGAGAAGACTAGGAAAAGAAAGGCAAGGACAGTTTAGACTTTCTTTGTTAAATATAATTCATAAATTTTCCTGTGTTTGTGTTCTTTTTTTTTTTTTTTTAATATCAAACTTTAATCATTTCAGTCTCTCTGATTGGGAAAATTAGGGAAAAAGAAGTCTCTTGTGTGTTTTTTTTTTAAAAAGATCCATAATGAAATTTACCTTTATGTCCCTATGTTTTTAAGTTTAAAATATGTAAAACACACGATTAAACACTCTTTATCCAAAAACCAGCAGAGAACTCTATTCCACCCTAAACCCGCCGTTCCCGGAAAAACGTTTCCGTCGAGGCTTTGCAAAACTCAACCGAAGGAGTGACAAACGAAAATGTGGTAGTTTTCGCGTTTATTTCGATTTGTTTCTTCTGAATTTTAATCGTATTTTTGACTTATGTTTGCTGCGTGTGTGTGCGTAATCGACTGTGGTTTTCCACCATTGTCGACCATAAAAATTGTCGAAAAAATTTGTCGACCACAAATGGTCGACCACGTTTTATTGTCGACCACAAATGGTCGACCATAAAAATTGGTTGTGGTCGACCATAAAATGTATGGTCGACCATAATAGTTGTTCCACCAATTTTTATGGTCGATCACATGTGATTTTATGGTCGACCACATGTGGTTTTATGGTCGACCAATTTTTTTCCTTAACTTTACTAAGTAAATTTTTTTGTCACATGTCTATTTGCCGAGAAAACTAGGCAGAGATGCCATTTTTCGATATAAGTTGACAATTCAATCGAGATATAAAGAGATTGCTGAGAAGATTAATCGTTATTTGAACAACGAGAAGAGAACCAATTTTTTTGAGCCGTCACATTTTGGTAATTTAGTTAGGTATTATAGAGATTTTAACATTTCCAGCCAAATTCTATGGTATTTAATGAGTAAACAGATACTTGATACTAGTAGTGATGATTTGTGGATGGTGGTGCGCAAAAGGCTCTTAGATTTTCTTTGTTAGAATATTGTTTAGTAACGGGTCTCGATTGCGCTATAGAGCCCGAAGATTTACCAGATAGAGGTGTATTTGGCACCACACACTTTCCCTGTAAGGCTGAGATTGTTTTGGGTGATTTGGAGGGAAAAATTATTGTCCAAGAGCAGAACGAGACTGGTATAGACATAGAGAAGATAAAGATGGTTAGTCTATATTTTTGTTGTGCCGTATTCGATGAGGCGACTAGGAAAAAGACGACGAAGATCGACCTTAAATACTTGAGGCTTGTAGATGATTTGGATAGGTTCAACCATTATCCCTGGGGTAGAGTAGCCTATCGGGATGCGGTCCGATGTTTGAAGAAGGACCTTTCAGGACGATATAATAACCTCACCGAGGCACAGGGCCGGAAAGAAGTTGAGGGCATCTTCCTTGTCGGTGGTTTTGTTCTCTCTCTGCAGGTATATTATTTTTTGAATGTTAAAGTGGATTTGTTATCTTTTTTTGTACCAGTAACACTGTTTGAAATTTATGTTACAGATCCTCGCTTATGAATGTTATCCGAGCGTGGCACAGAAGTTTGCAAGTAGAAGAGATGTGGACGGTTTGATGTTGCCCAGGATGTTTCAGTGGGTGACTAACACGTAGCCGTCAAACCGTGCCCCAATTGGTGTTGAAATCGCTGCAGCCTTTGGTGATTGTGCTATAGATGTAAGTAATATGAATTGATTTGATAAAATAACTGTGGACATTAATTTTAATTAATTTGATCTTTTATTAATTATATGCAGGATTGTCTTGGATTTTTGACTCCTACTCCTGAGGAGCTAATTGCACCGTATTATACGACCGGGCTTTTTGTTGATTCTGCGCCTGATGCGGTGATCACTCGGGTACTCGAGCTCTAGAGACAGGGTCAGACAGTCATATGTAGCGAGCACCCTCTGGAGTCTCCCTCAGTCCAGCACATGCATTCTGCACATTCACCTCCCTCTGTCCAGCACACGCCTCCTGCACATGCATCTCCTGACGTTTCCGGCACCCGTCCTGGTGATCTCAATAGATCCAGCTCTAGCACCAGTTATCCTATGCGTACGAGTCCTAGAGTCCACTTTGGACTCAATCCTTCCCGCCGCCCATCACCATTGGAGCATCGTTTCGAGCGGCGATTGACTGCGTTGGAGGATTCCGTTACGTCCATGCATGTTAAGATGTTAGCAGAATTTATTGAGACCAGAGCGTCTATCAGGAGTATAAATCAAGCTCTGGTTGACTTGAAATCGAGTTTCAATCTTGGTCTCGATGAGTTGAGATTGAGTTTGACTGAACAGATTAGAGCTGGTTTTGCTGAGATGAGGTCTAACATGCCAGTGCAGCAGGACAGAGATTATAGCATAGCCTATACCAGAGGACAGAAGAGGAAATCATCCGAGGCAGATTTTGGTGAGTTAATTTTATTAATTATATTTATGTTTATGTAATATAATGATTTAGTACAATTCTCATAATTATTTTAATTTGTTTAATGTACGCTTTTAGGTTGGATGATAATCTGGCCAGGAAAATTGGCAGTACTAGCCAAACACTACATATATTTGAGCCTAACCTTCCGGTCATTATAGAGAAGTCCTCAGAAGGTGAGTTAATGCACTTTTTTGATTTGATATTTATGTATAGTATATTAAACAACAAACTTTTTATTTTTAGATATTCAAGTGACTCCGGATTCGCGCAAGTCAGGTAGCGAGGCGACCACGTCGAGAGGTTATTACACTAAACCTTGTCTATTCATATTTGCATTAAAGTTCTTATTATTTTAGTTTGTTGAATGTACGCTGTTAGGTGTGACTGATAATTTGGGTAGAGAAATTGGCAGTAGTAGCCAAACCCAACAGATATTTGAGCCTAACCTTCAAGGCATTCCAGAGGAGTCAGCAGGAGGTGAGGTAATGCACATTTTTTATATTTATATTTATGTATAGTATATTAAACAATATACTTTATGTTTTTAGATATTCAAGTGACTCCAGATGCGCGTATTTCAGGAGGCGAGGCGACCACGTCGAGAGGTTATTAAATTATACCTTGTTTATTGTTCATATTTGCATTAAAGTTGTTACAATTGATCATTTTATAGATGACGGTGTGAGGTCACTTGCAGAGACCGTGACACTGAAGGTAAACAAATCTCTTGCGCGAGTTAGGGCATCGATACTCGACCGTTCGCCTAGTAGGATTCGAGGTTTTTACGCCGATTATGAGAGGTCTTTCTATGGACCCATGGCGATCACAAACTCGCGTGTCACTGTCTCTGTAAGCTTTATGTCATTGTCTCTGTAAACATTGAATTCAGCACTTCGGCGAAGCTCTCCGTGGATTGCTTGAGATGCATATCCGACATCCTGAAGTGATGTCGGCAGATGATTCGTTGATGGACAGACATTTCTACGGTGCGATCTCAGTTTTGGCCGAAGATAAAGATATCGATTTCAAAATAAATCTGGCACGGATTGTGAGCAAAGTCAAAGGTAGTGATCCAGAATGGCCGTGTCTCTCGTGGGAAAAGGCACGAAGAATTCTCATCCCTGTCTACACAGATCGGAGCTGGTTTTTGCTAAAACTCGTGACAGGGGTGAATAAGTGCATTATATATGACTTGCTGCGAAGGCACGATCCCAAATTCAAATATCTGAATGAAGAAATAGAGTCTATACTTATAAACGCTGCTCGTCTGCTATCCATTGTTGGGACAACCCACACCCCGAGAGGCCATGGAATATAAAACTACATGATGAATTCCGTGCCAAGATTATACAGTACGTTGTCAACTTTCTATTTAAAATATAATAACTTCATTATTATTTTTTTTAATGTTACAATAAATATTAACTTCTCATTTTTTTTCTTTTTCACAGTGAAGATTCGGGAGCATTTGTGTTAACTGTTGCTAGATACTCTTTGTCTAGGAAGAGTGCGCAAGTAGTACTAACTTTAGATGATAGATTAGTATCTGAGTTTAGATAATTTTTAGCTTGTAATATGTTCCTTAATGATTGGTGATTATTGTGATATATCCGACAATTTTATGTCATTATTGGAACATTGTTTCTTATGTAATTATTTGGGGTTTTTTGTTGGTCGACCACTCTCGTTTTTGGTTGACTAATAGACTTTTTTTGTCGATCATTCTCCTTTTTGGTCGACTAATAGCTTGTCTGGTCAACCAAAAAGATAGAATGTTCGACCATTAGATTTTGTTGGTCGACCATTAGCTACAATGGAACAATGGTCGACCATTAGATTTTGTTGATCGACCACCAATGTCCTTTTGGTCGACCATTGTTCTTTAGGGTTTAGGGTTTAGACACGTAAATTCATGATTCATCGTATAAAAAACATATGAATCGTGGAATCACAATCGAATTATTTTGTTATATTTTAAAAAAAATATAAATCGTAATTTCACAATTATGTTATATATTATAATTTACATGTGAATCACTTAATCACAATCTCAGTATTTTGTTACATTATAAAAAAAAAGATTATGTTATATGTTTTAAGTTAAATGTGAATCGTGGAATCACAATCGAACTATTTTGTTATACTTTAAAAAAATATAAATCGTAATTTTAGGATTATGTTATATATTATAATTTACATATGAATCACTTAATCACAATCTCAGTTGTTATATGTTTAAGTTAAATGTGAATCGTGGAATCACAATCGAACTATTTTGTTATATTTTAAAAAAATATAAATCGTAATTTCAGGATTATGTTATATATTATAATTTACATATGAATCACTTAATCACAATCTCAGTATTTTGTTACATTATAAAAAACAAGATTATGTTATATGTTTTAAGTTAAATGTGAATCGTGGAATCACAATCGAACTATTTTGTTATATTTTTAAAAAAATATAAATCGTAATTTAAGGATTATATTATATATTATAATTTACATATGAATCACTTAATCACAATCTCAGTATTTTGTTACATTATAAAAAACAGGATTATGTTATATGTTTTAAGTTAAATGTGAATCGTGGAATCACAATCGAACTATTTTGTTATATTTTAAAAAAAATATAAATCGTAATTTCAAGATTATGTTATATATTTTAATTTACATATGAATCACTGAATTACAAACTCAGTATTTTAATAATTGACATGTGTCACGATCTGCCAACGATCTCACAACAAAAAATATGAATCGTAATTGCATTACCTTGCATGTTTTAATTTACATATGAATAACGAAATCATAATCTCACAACTATCCTAATTTCACAATTATGTTACATATTTTCGAATCTTAATTGCATTATGTTATATATTTTCACAAAATTAATGGTCGACCATCAAGCTAATGATCGACCATGAGCTTGATGGTCGACCACAGAAAACTAAGGTCGACCATCAAGCTCATGGTCGACCATGAGCCTCATGGTCGACCGATAGCTTGATGGTCGACCAAAGAAAAATAATGGTCGACCATGAGCTTGAACGTCGACCAAAAAAAACTTATGGTCTACCAATGAAGCTAATGGTTGACCAAAAATAAAACTTTGGTCGATGAAGCTATCTCTTGCTGAATTCACAGATCGAAGGAATTCTGTTTTGTTTTCTTCTGCCAACTCTCTTCTCTAACAAAGGAGGCAACACCAATGGAAAATTAATGTTGTGTGGCCATTCATTTTTTTCCGGAATGGGATACACAGTCTCTGAGTAAGCCATACACCATGACATTGTAGAATAGTACTCTGAACACATATCATATAAATCAATCTTCGCTAACCAACTAGCTGCGATGGCATGAGCACATGAGATTCTATCAATATCAAAAACTCGACATGTGCATCTTTTTGATTCGAGGTCCACTATGGCTGAATGTCCACGACTCCTAACATCAAACTCCAGACGTCCTAATTCAAAAACTTGCATTCCTTGGGCATCTGTGAACCTGCTACGAAGAATCCCCTCGATATCGGGCAAACCAAGATGAGGCCAGTTTCTGCAAAGAATCTAAGAGTGCAGTGATTGACAGCTTCCTTTCTTCAAGTAGTTTAGCATTGATCGATTCAACCCCGTTTGTCGTCATAATATTGTAACGGGTCTTCAGACAATACGCTCGAGTCCATCTATCAAGTGAGTCTCTCTCGTCCAAATATTGTGCTGCCTCAGGATATCTATTCCTAAAATCATTGTATGCAATATCAAACTCGAAAGTTTTATAAATTTTTGCAATGTGCAAAAACATTTCGGTTGCACCCTTCTTTTTGCATCTAGTCTTCATGTTTTGGGATAAATGCCATGTACAATGACCATGATGCGCATTTCTATAGACAGTAGAAACCGCATTAATGATCCCCTGATGCCTGTCAGAAATTATCACCAATTCATCCTCGTCTGGTACTACTTCTAACAACTTCGTTAAAAACCAACTCCACGAAGAAGTACACTCGACATCTACGATTTCCCACGCCAAAGGATATTGGTGATAATTTCCATCTTGTGCCGATGCCACCAGTAAAACACCATTATACTTGCTCTTCAACCACGTATCATCAATTGATACAACTTTTCACATACTTCGATATCCTCTAACGCATGCACCAAAAGCAAGAAACATATACTTGAATCGATTTTCCTCGTCGACAAATATGTCTGTTATGCTTCCTCGATCCATCTGCTCAACCATGTGCAAATAACAACTCGATTTAGTAAAACTCTGCATAGGATCACCTTTCAACATATTGTCTGCTAGTTCTTTCCCTGTCCAAGCCTTGTAGTATGATATATCAGCATTCATACTATTGCGCCTCATCGCCATCACCGCTTTTGGTACAATTGGCACTGGATGACCTTGGAAATTATCCACCAACATATCACGAACAACAGCAGAACTCGCTCCACGGATTCTCTTTCGTCTCCCAGTCAAACCACATGTGTGTGTATTGCAATATTTTCGAACGGAGAATGCACGTGAATCATTCTTAATCAAAGAGGTCCAGATTCTCCACTTACAATCAGACACTACACATTTTACGGCGTACATCTTTTGGCTACTTTTAACCGTCTCAAATTCAAAGCAAGCTTCCAAACTTATTCTAATTAGCTCTTTTTTCACCGCTTCTCGGTTTGGAAACTCTTGACCAACAAACAAGTTTGAACCATCCTTGAATGAAAATGTGTCATTATCAATATCGACATTCGCGTCCAAATTTGCGTTGCTTTGAACCAAATTTGCCTCGACCTCAATTGCGTCATTACGTGCTTCATCATATAACTCGTCTGTGTTACTACGATCCACATGCATGGCATCTACATTATGCGCTTCGTCGAAAAAATCACTGCTATTATTACGATCCACAGAAACAATATTCAAGTGAAAATAATCATCAAAATGCCTCTGTTCGTTAATATTGCAATTGTTTTTATTAATACCATATCCGTGCACATTATCAAAAGAATCAAAAGAAGCAACACATTCAATTTCAACTTGAAGCACTTGCCTACTTCTCGGACAACCAAGATACAAATATGTTTTCAAATCATGGTCATTCTCTATATAAATTGGTTGAATGTTGCACGGCAAATCTAGAAGATAACTCAACCTCAAGTTGGCAGTGTCTTCTACTTTCCCAGCTCTATATAGTTCACTTTTTAAATTTTCAAAATAACAAATATCATCATCCACTGGAATAGCAACAAACTTTGCATTGGCCCCTGGATTCCATTTATAAACCAGCCCCTCCGTCACTTCCCATTTCCCATCAAAATGAACAACAATAATTGTTGGCATCAGGGGATAAATTATCTACAAAGTGCACAAACAAATACGATAATTAGAATGGACAAAATGTTTTAATATAAAAAAAAAAAAATTTCCGCACATGGTCGACCAAAATATATGGTCGACCAAGAAATTATGTCGGTCGACCAAGATGATCATGGTCGACCGACTTATTTTCGGCACAAACAAGAACTTGGTCGACCACTAAGAGTGTGGTCGACCATGAAAAATTTTTCTTTGGTCGACCAGGAAGAATTCTTCTTGATCGACCAACTTAATTTTAGTTGGAAAAAATTCTTCGTTTGATGAACGACACAAATTATTGATCTTACTTTTTGTCGATCGCTGCATGAAATGAAAAAAACAATGAACTGGTTCAAAGAAAATGGAGCAAACTTACTGTATTTTTCTTCAAATAAAGACGAATTGGTCTTCAAATACAGAAGAATGGGGGCAACATATGTGGGAGTATATTTAGATCTGGATCTGAGGAATGAGCGCAACAACACCTGAACAACAGTGGTCAATTTCGATTTAATGTAACGCGGAAGAGACAGATGGGGTAGATGAGTTCTTTAAATTTGGGAAGCTTATAATTGGGGAATTTTGTGGGGATTTTGTGGCGTGGAATGAGAAGAAAGAGAAGAGAACAATTAATTTAGAAAGTTACAAGTTTAATTAAGGTTTAACGTACTAATCAAGAGTCAACTCCTTTTTTTTTTTAAAAAAAGTCAGACTCCTTGTTTTTTAAATCCTTCATGACGTAATCCCATTTTTTTAATTGGCCCTCTCTGATTTCATTCATGCGTTAAAAATTTTAAGATTCATGATTTAAACACACACAAAACACACATACACACACATTTACTGATGAACAATATTATTTAACAAATAGGGGGTAATTAATTTAAGATGTGTTTAGTGTGGTTGATCGGATGGTTGTTCATTGCTTAATCTAACACTCGACGAAAACGTTAACACGATATAATTAATTATAATACTTATTATTCATCATTTTTTGTTGCGTCGAACATTTCGTGTGAACTGGCAAAAGACCCTTTGAATAGTTGAAACAGTTGTAGACTGTAATCTGTAGATGCCTCTGATTGTGTAATGGAGTGTCTTACTGTACTTTCATTTCATGCCCTCATATATACGTGTTTGTATCATCATATTATAATTTATTTTCATGCAGATTTTAGAATTAATTAAATAATAAATTTTTTTTAAAGGGTGATTTACATTAAAATCCCTCTACGATATGTTTTCTTGTGATTCAGTCTCCATCAAAATTTCCTTTTGATCCAGTTCTTGACAAGCACATTTTTTTTAACTCCCGAAGAAAACAATTTTACACACACCCTTACTTGGGGTTGAACAAAACCGGATTGATTTGATTTATGATAAAACCTCAAAGCAATACTATCGATTTTGCAAAATTGCAAACCAAACCAAACCAAACCAAACCAAACAATTAATAATTAAAAACCTGACCAAACCAAACCTAGATTTTGGTTTGATTTGGTTGGGTTCGTTTTGGTTTAGTTGATCAATTTTAATTTTTGTTCAAATAAATTTTTGACTATTTTTAAACATATTTGATTGGTTCTTATAGGAACTATCAGTGATACCTAAAAAATCATGAGGAAATGTTACTAAACTCTCTTATCATTTGATAGATACAATTAGAAATGAGTTCTGACATTCTTATGATCAATGTGTTGATGAATTGATGAGGCTAATTAGAGTAAGCATGAATATGTAAAAAATGTTTTTTTTGAATCACACGGAATTATGAACCCACATCTAGTTATATATCTGAACCATTGAAAGTCATACAAGCACTGGTTTATCTGTTCCCGCTCAGTTGTCGAATTCAAGGAGTTGAATTTTGTGACTATTTGATGTGATCAAACATTTTTATCTTATAAAAGATTTTATAAGCATATACAATTCTCAGAATATGAAGAGAAAGAGATAGTATGACTCCTAAAAACATTTCGAGAGTATAACTATCTAATTTGTGGGGTTTTTTTTAAAAATAATATTATTTTAAAAAATATATATTAAAATATAACAAAATTAGGGGGTTTATAAAAATATTACAATCCGGAAATCAGAATCCCGGATTCCACTAAATTTTTTTAAAAAATTAACGCGTAGACACGTATTCTTATAATCCGTGACATAGTCACGAATTCTAAGAATACGTGGCTACCCCTTCTTTAAAATGAGGTGCGCACCTCCTCCTCCTCACTTTCAATCAGCGAGTTCTTCCTTTTCCTTTTTTTTTCTTTCAGTCACCGAGCGGCGAGCACCGAGCACATCTTTTTCCAGCATCGGTCTTCAAAACTTTCCATTTATTCATTAGCTTAAGTCTTCGGCATTTTGAAGAATATTAAGAGGTAACGATATTATTTTTGTTTATTATATTTATTATTGTTTGTTAATTATATTAGTTTTAAGTAATCACAATAGTTATATTATTAATTGTATTATTGGAATTATAATAATATAATTTAGAATTTTTGTGATACCGAACACTTTATGACCGCATCATAGTAGTTTTAAGTAATAATAATAATTATAATTAATTTAATTACAAAAATTATAATATTAATTGTATAAAAATAACTATATAATTATAATATTGGAATAATTAAAATATTAATTGTATAATTGTATAATAATGAACATATCACGTAATAATTATAATAGTAATTTTTTATAGGAATACTTATAATATTAATTGTATTATTGGAATTATAATACTATAATTTAGAATTTTTGTGATACCGAGCACTTTATAACCGCATCATAGTAGTTTTAAGTAATAATAATAATTATACTTAATTTAATTACAAAAATTATAATATTAATTGTATTATTGGAATTAGTTGTAATATAAATTGTATTATTGGAATAATTATAATATTAATTGTATAATAATAACTATATAATTATAATATTGAAATAATTAAAAAATCAAATGTATAATATTAGTTGTATAATTGAATAATAATGAACGCATCACGTAATAATTATACTAGTAATTTTTTTATTGAAATACTTATAATATTAATTGTATAATAATAACTATACTTAATTTAATTACAATAAATATATACGTTTTATAACTATTACTAATTTATTTATTATAATAAATAACTATTACTAATTTATTTATTGTAATTACATGTTATACTTTTTATAATAAATAACTATTGCTAATGTATACATTTTATAACAAATAACTATTACTAATAAATAACTATTACTAATGTAAACGTTTTATAACTATTATTATACTTAATAATTATATGTTATAATAAATAACTATTTTGTAACTATTATAATTACATGTTATAATATATAACTATTACTAATGTATACGTTTTATAACTATTACTATACTTAATAATAACAATTACTAATGTATTTATTATAATTACATGTTACGTTTTATGAAGTATTATCGATTTTTTAAAGAAATTATTTAATTTACAGTAATTAGTTTTATTACCAATTTGTCATCAACATATACGTTTTATTTTTTCGAGCCGAAAATTGCAAATAAATTTCGTTTACTATAAAATATGTAGTTACATTTTGTTGATATAAAATATAATATTTGTTAACTAAGGATTTTTTGTTTGCAAGATGGTTGAAAATACGGATAATGTGTTGTATTTGCGGGGTAGACACATATCAAATAATATCAACGCTGAAAACATGGATGCAATAATTCCGCCACGCCGGTGTGACAAATGTCTTTGGAGATTGCTTAATGCTAGGATTCACCTCCGTGTTCGTCTATGTCTTGCACGCATGGGCTTCTATGGTGTCATTCAGTGTGGTCCTATTAAATATTATGATAATCATTTGCTTACAGCCATTGTTGAGATATAGCGTCGTGAGACACACACATTTCACCTTACCGTGGGCGAGGCAACAATCACCCTACAGGACGTTGCCCTTATTTGGGGGTTGAATATTGATGGCATGCCCATCAATGGTGTAGATATCGCGTACAACAAACATACTTTACAACAGCGTTGCGCTACTTGGTTGAGTTTTACGCCTACATCTTCTCAGATTAAAGGTGCACATCTTTATCTGACCGCTTTGCTAGACCATTTCCTAAATAATATGATTAATGATCAAAGCACTGAAGAGGACGTGACACAATATTCCCGTTGTATTGCATTAATGATCATTGGTGGATGTAAGTTTCCGGACTCGGAAGGTGCTACTGTGAAACTAATGTATTTGCAGTTTCTTGAGTACATAGAAATAGTGAATACGTTTAGCTGGGGTTCTGCTGTATTGGCATATCTTTATAGAGAGTTGTGCGACACATCAATGAGATTAAAGGTCGATTTGTGTGGCCCCGTTCAGATATTGCAGGTAATTTTACACTTCTACGGTCACTATATTTGTTGTACTTAATTTTTCTTAAGATTTGACTATTTCTGTTGTATGTTATTGCAGATTTGGGTGTGGTCTAGAATTACTCTTCTTTGTCCCTGATAGAGCGCAACAGGTATCTATTTCAGAAGAGCAGGCTGCGGATGTGCTTCAAGGTCTACCATTCCCACCATACGGCGTATGGTACGAATAAGAAATAATTAACATTTATTATTATTATTATTTTATTTAGTTTTAATGAAACTATTGTGTACTTTTATAAATTGCAGTTGGAGACGCGGATTCTCTTGGACACATACGACCCATCATTCGGTCTTTATAATGAGAGATATGCTTGACAGGATGGTAGAAGGGCAGGTAGATATATTTGAATTAGTTGTTTATAGTTTGAAATTTTTTACAAATTCAGTCTGAATTATATATTATCAACTTGATAATCTTTTTTTCTTTTTATTTGCTTCAGTTTCTATGGACATTTTATGATATGGAGTTCCCGGAGGTTGGTGGAATTCTTGATGGAACTAGAATTCTTCTATGTCGGTCGGCATGCACATTGATCAATTTTCATATAGTTGAGATGCATAGACCAGAGTGGTGTCTCCGACAGTTTGGAATGCGTCAGGGTATTCCGCCACCTGCTACTAACATCGACAATTTCCATAAACTGACGCGACAAGGCTGAAACAACTTTGATTGGGCGACATATCACAAAGATTTTGTAGAAATGTGGAATGACAGATATAATTTTGTGATTGGTGGGGATTATGTCATACCTGGTACACCCGCCATCACAGTGGACTATCTTGGTTGGTATCATCGCATTTCACAAATAGTGCTCTCGCCGCCAGTGGTACCTTCGAACATCATGGGCTACCATCCTGTTGATGCAAACTACCGACAATTTATCGTAAGACATATTCAATTGGTCTACATATGTACGTAAATATAATTTATTTTATTACATATATGTTACATAACATATGCATCTATGTCACAGACACGCCCAGCTCATGTGCAATATCCACCGATGTGGACAGTAAATGAGTTTGAACCCGGACCATCATCTTCAAATATGGCATACACTACTCCGCCAGTGGTTTCAAGCTTTCCATCGTATGACGCTGGTTACTACACTCCATTTGCTGGTAGTTTTACACAATTTTTACAAAGTGACTTTCGACCGGGTATGAATGAGAGTCGCCCTACATTTAATACGTCGCCCATACCATTTCAACAATATTCTGAGACAGAAAGGTATGAGATTGGTGGGAACATTTCCAATACCAGTACATCTACAGCCCAAACAAGTATGCATGAAGATGCTGAACAGATGTTAGGTCGTGGACGGAGAGTGATTAGAAGACCACCGTGTGGCACTGGGGGGCGTCGTTACCATCAGCATTAACTATTTATTTAGAGATGCACAGTTACATATATATGTATTGTTGACTTATGTATGCACAGTTAGAGATGAACAGATGTATTTAGAGATAGTTCGTGAACGGTTGTTGACTTATTGTTGACTTATGTATGCACATTTAGAGATGCACAGTTACATATGTATGCATAGTTAGGTCATGGACGGAGAGTGACTATTATTTTTCAACATTCGTATATATTTGCTTTATTATTGGCTTTTTAAAATTGTGGAATGTATTGATTGTGATTTATTATTCTTTTACTAATAAATTTACGGATAAAGTTATAGTAATGAAAAACGTAAGTATAATTGCTAAATCAAGTGAAATAAGTCAACACACTTCATATTTAAACATCTTCATAACAATAATACATTGAATTGTCATAACAATACAATACTGGATTGTAAAATCTGCGTCACAAACATATGTATTTGACACCATAACTCGATCTTCTCACCTGCACCTACCTGCAATGAACAAGAATTATTAATAAATACAAAATTTGAATACAAAATTTTGTAATTACATTAATAACTTCAAATGTTATGGTTTAAAAATAAGGTACAATACGTTATTGTAGATCTTTTACCTCCCACGTTGTCTCTCCCTCGATGATGGCTGATCCATCTCGTTTCTTATGCGTGTCCTGCGATCTCTACCAGCCTGCCTCCTTTGTCGACGAACATTATTGTGTTGTAATTGGAATGTAGGTTCATCCCAATATTTTTCATCATGAAAAGGGTAGAATCTTCCATCGTATGTGTTCACGTATTCGCTCAGTGTAAACCATGGTTGTACAAGCTGTGCGGGATTCAAACCAAACCATTTTGCTGCACATATAACATGTGAACAAGGAATTCCAAATATTGTGAATTTACCACATGTGCAATCACGCGTAGAAATGTTGACAGCTTGTACGTGATGTTGACGACCAGGTCTTCCTCCTGTCGCGACGGATGCTGTTTTATCCCTTTGGTCAAATCTTACAACTCGATGTTCAATTGACTTTTTTTACCACATATCAAATTTAGAGCACGCAAAGTCGGTCCATGGTTGATTTTTTTCCAGCATCTTATCACTTCGCACTCGCCGTTGATTGAAATAGTGCACGCATCGCTGTAATGTCAGATCCACTATTGAAGTTATTGGAAGAAGTCGAACCCCTTTCAATACACCATTAATACACTCAGACATGTTCGTCGTCATTATCCCTCGTCTCCATCCCCCATCATGAGCCAATGACCATTTTTCTTTTGGAATGTTTGACAAATAGATGAAAGCTGCTGCATTATTTGTTCTAATTGTCTCCATTGTCACATTAAATTTTGCTACTTGGTGTTGTATCCCTGCTTCCCAACATAAGTCTTTCAAGTGAATGTTTTTGAACTTACTGTTGAAATTAGAGCAAATATGCCTCAAACAAAAACGATGAACACCACGAGGAGACTTGAAGTCAGGGAGATCTTGCACTGCACTTGTTATACTCGCATGTCTATCAGATATAAGACACACACCATTACACTCTCTGGTAACATTTCGTGCAATATTACTGAGGAACCAATGCCAAGACTCATAATTCTCTTCATGAACAAGCGCAAATGCTAGCGGCAAAACCTGGTTATTGGCATCCAAAGTTACTGCTATGAGTAGTTTGTGCTTATATTTGGTGTACATATGGGTACCGTCTACGCTTATTATGTTGCGACAATGTCGAAAACCATCTACACATGGTTTGAAGGCCCAAAACACAAAGTTCAAAGTTTTATGTGGATAATCATACGGTCGAAGATGCTTCCATTCTACAATAGTTCCTGGATTGTACTTCGACAAAGCTCCCATATATTTAGGAAGCAAAGTTACAGAGCTTTCCCATGTACCATAGATTACCTCCACCGCGCGTTTTAAACTCTGCCATGCCTTAGCATACGATATATCATACCCATATTTTTCTTTAATACTTTCTCTCACATATTTGATCTCGTATGCAGGATCACAACGCACGATTCCCAAAAGTGTGCTGGCTATCATGTTTACATCAAGGTTGTGGTGATCTATACCGACTTGGGTAGACATGCATGTGTGATCATCACCATATTTTGTGATCATGAAGTAGCCTAAACTTTTTTTGAACGATGCTCGAAGTCCCCACCCACAGTTGCCACCTTCGGACCAGTTCTTGCATTTGACCTTCCAAATTGTCGGAGACCTTTGGACAACGATATATTCACGTCTCAAAACCCGAACAGAAAAATCCTTCACTGAAGCTATTAAATCACCTTTGCTCTTAAAAACCATTTTTACACCGAGATCTGGTCTTTCAGGATTGTAAAAGTTTGTTCGTGAAGAAGCAGGAATACCAAATGAATCTGGAATTTGTTCGTCGTAGACTTCATTGAAAAATTGGGGAATTTTACGTAAATGTTGCTCTGGTGCAATAGGAATGTTCTCTATCATTGTTGCTCAAGACATTTACACACGCGCCGATGTCCTTTCATTTGCATTCTCAACATGATGATCATCTTCTCCGTCACTTGATGTAGCATAAAAATCATCATCGTTATTCATGACATGATGCGAACTGCCCCCAAATAAATCATCTTGCTCATCCATGTGTTCTGTAATTGGGGCGGGAATATTTGTAGCCTCAGCAGAACTATCAAAATGTCTGACATGTGTGGTATTTTCTTCAGGAGCCCATGAATTTAAATCCAATTGGCCTGTTCTACTAGAATCCCATGCAACATCAACTCCTGATGGAACCGTGATATGATGATCTCAACCCCCTGAAGTAAATCCAATTCTCGTGTTCTATTCATCCCCCATGCATAGTCTTCTTCAGTGTGAGACGTGATATGGTGATCCCAAGGACCAGTGTCGATCCCAGAGTAGGTCTGAGCTGACTGTTCATCGACGTGATACATAGAAGGTCCCACTTCATTCAAACCTACTGTTCCCAAACCTTGCGTTATTACTGGCATGACTGCATCAAAATCGTAATCACTTACGTTCTGTAACACTTGCGATGAATCAACATACAAGTACATGCAATCCAGTGTCGGCAACTCAAATATAAATTGTAGACTATCATCATATGTGATATAGACATGCTCTTCAATGTAACGAGACAACGAGCTATAACAATATTTCGTTGACAATTTGATGCAGAATTTTGATGGCTCGATCTCCAGCTTGCGATGAAAATAATTCACCAATTGAGAAAATGCAGTAGAGCGAGGGATTTTAATGGGCCTGGTCGCGGGAATTATATCCAACCCTACCATCTCCAATAATGACATAGCCACCTACGTAAAGTAAGGTCCTGACAGTATCCATGTGTCTGAGAAATATAAAACATAATTAATATTAAAAATATAAAATATAACAGAATTATATAAAATAGTATAATGCAACCGAAAAAAATTATAATTACATTAATACAACATAAATAATACAATTAAAATATAAGAAATTATTGTAATTACCTTTTCAAATGTCGTTGTACGAAATTTGAAATTAAATGAGCTACCGGAGTTTAATATCTGCAATAAATTACAAACATTATCAGATATAATATACATAAAACAATTCAATATAGAAAGAAAAAACAGATATTCGACTTAGACTCGGCAAAATTCTCCCAAATTCTGTTACTCAGCACAATTCTCCCAAATCAAATTCTGAATTATTGAGACTCGGCGCAATTCTCTAAAATTCTGATATTCGACAGAAAACTATCAAATCAAATTAGGAATTCCAATAATCACACGATCGACGCAATTTATAAAGGGAGGAGAATCACGGATTCTTTATAACTAACAAAAAATACCACGGAGTGAAGAAAAAAAAGAGTTGCGCAAGAAGAATGCCGAAAACTTGAGCTGAAGGACTGATGAATTCGCCAAATACTCGGTGCAATTTTATTACATATTTTTCAAAATTGTTTTGTATATAACCACACAAATTAATATGACAATAAAAATTAATATAATTTACTTATATTAAACTTTTAAATAAGTTATTTCAAAATATATAGTTGGATAAAAATATTTTAATTAGAATTATCAATTTCTTATATTACTTTTGTGGGGACCCGGACGCTAATCATATTCTTAATCATGATTGGGACAATTCAATTCATTATAATAAACAGGGTCTAAATTTTTTGTTTTTAAATGCGGAATGTAATGGAATTCAATCTAATATGCATATCAGTACAAAAGTACAAGTCTTGTACAACAAGCATCAAACTCAAACTAAGGTTCAACAAATAAATGTCAAGTGCTGAATCCTATGTACAGCAACGTCAAAGTCCGTAGTCTCCACTCTAATCACGATCACTCATCATCTCCTCGACCCTGATCCTGTCCCACCTGTTGCCATGCACACATACAAACACGACAACAGCCGGATAACTCCGGTGAGAATAAACTCCCAGTTTAAATCAACGAACATGCAATCATATAAACAATGTAAAAGAATGTAACAAATATCAGTAACATGTATCAAAATCTGAAACATAATCAATACAAAATCGTAAATCAGACTATGACTCCACGTCTCAGACTAGACTCAATCCTAGTCTAGGGATCCCGGTTTCCAGACGTTGGCATTCCTATATCGAATTCAGTAATAGAAGAGACTCCAATTCTATTCAATCGATATAACCAAACATCCAGTGTCTTGACCTATCCGTCACAGACTGTGGCACTATCGCCAATTCACTATCTTGTGACAATGTGCAATGTGTCAGTGACGATTCCATCACTATCGGCACTTATGTCACAAGATCACTCGACTAATACTCATCTAATACATGCTTCTATAAATCAATAGAATAAGCATATCAATTCAAATCATTGTAAATACTAACAATAAGTATGTGATTTAGGGAAACTCAAGTATATCCTACTCGAGTCGTTCTCCCGGTACCACATTGACTTATACCTTTATCTTATTGCAGTTCTGACGCCGTTCCTGTCTGGAATTCAAATTCTCTCAACACTCAATCTGGCAATGACAATATCAATAGTACCATATCAATATACTACTCTAATCAATACCAATTCTGATCAATCTGGATTTAATTCAAAATCAACGAAATAACGGAACAATCTGAATATCCCCGTCAATACCATATCAACAGATAATAATTACAATCCATAACTGATATCCAACAAAATCTGTAATCAATCCATAATCCAAATCTGTCCAATATCAATCGATATATTCTGAAAAATCATAACAATTCCATAATCAATCTGTTTCTCAATCTGACTTCGATTCTACGATGTCTAACATGTCAAGAACATCATATATGAATCATATCCGATTCTGAAAATATCATAATTTCAAGACATATCAAAACATAACAAAACTTACGTCCATTTGTAGCCTGCGTCAATAGGAACACATTGCTGAAGTCGGATTACAATTCGGACGGACGGATTTCTCGTAAATCAAAATCTAGTATCAAAAGTTGGAAATTTGCTCTGAAATCCTTTGTTCCTTCTTTCTGATTGTTTGAGGAATAAACGTTTCTTTATATATATATATATATATATATTGCATGTTGAAGGCAAATGGCGTAACCTCCACTCAGCACGTCTCGCGCTCGGGCGGTCAAAAATATCCGCCCGGGCGCGGAAGGTTCGGCCCTCGCATTTCATACAGTCGCGCTCGGGCGGTCAAAAACTTCTGCCCGGGCGTGAGGTGTTCGACTTTCTGGCATTATTCAATGGCGATCGGGCGGTCAAAGACTTCCGCCCGGGCGCCAACCCTTCGATCCAAATTTTGAGCTTTTCATATTATTTGCCCAAATCTGATCTCGGAATGGCCCGGCTATAACTACATCAGTTCATAATCAATAATCTCAGCTTAACAGAATCAAAATCTCAGGCATTACATTTCTCCCCCCCTAAGATACGATTTCGTCCCCGAAATCACAGGCAATCAAATCATATCAGAAAGAAATGTAACAGAAGCTAAATAGAAAACTCACCTCAGTTAAATAATGCTGGGAATTCCTGTCTCATATCTGATTCAGTCTCCCAAGTAGCTTCTTTAGTGCCATGACGAGTCCATTGACCTTTTACAAGAGTAATAGTCTTCGTTCTAAGTTGCTTTTCCTTGCGATCGATAATCTGGATCTATTTTTCAACATAGCTTAGACTTTCATCAAATTTCTGCCTCGTCTGGCTGAATAATGTGAGAATCATCAGGGAGATATTTCCGCAGCATAGATACATGAAAGACGTTATGTAGCCCCGATAATGAAGGCGGTAATGCGAGTCGATAGGCACAATCTCCTATCTTCTCGAGAATCTCATATGGACCAACGTATCATGGAGACAACTTCCCTTTCTTGCCAAATCTGACAACTCCTCTGAAAGGTGAAATCTTCAAAAATACTCTGTCTCCTGCCTCAAATACCAACGGTTTGCGTCGAATGTTGGCATATTTGGCTTGTCTGTCCTGTGCTGCCTTCGTTCTTTTCTGAATCAGTTTCATTTTCTCTGTCATATCTCTGATCATATCAGGTCCAATCTCAGGAATCTCAGAGATATCATCCCAATACAGAGGGGATCGATACTTCTTTCCGTACAACGCTTCGAAAGGCGCCATCTCAATACTCGTTTGATAGCTATTGTTGTACGAAAACTCACAGAGAGGCAATTCATCTTGACAATTAGTGCTAAAATCAAGCACTACAGCTCTCAGCATATCTTCCAATGTTTGAATCGTTCGCTCTGACTGTCCGTCGGTCTGTGGATGATATGTGGTACTAAGATGAAATTTCAGTACATAGAGCTTGCTGCAAACTCTGCCAGAAGTGCGAAGTTAACCGAGGATCACGGTCCGAAACAATCGACTTCGGCACTCCGTGCAATCTGACTACCTCTCTGATATAAATATCGACCATCTGGTCATATCTGTACGTCATCTTGTATGGAATAAAACATGCAGATTTGGTCAATCTGTCAATCACAACCCAAATCGCATCACAACCTCTGGAGGAACGTGGTAACTGCGTCACAAAATCCATGGAAATGTGATCCCATTTCCATTCAGGAATAGATAAACTCTGCAATAGACCTCCTGGTTTCTTTCTTTCGGCTTTCACCTGTTGGCAATTCAAACATTTGGATACAAATGTAGCAATATCAGCTTTCATTTGTTTCAGCCAGTATTTTGTCTTCAAATCGTTGTACATCTTTCTGCCACCAGGATGAATGCTAAAACGACTGCTGTGCGCTTCTGTCAGTATCCGCTGTCTAAAATCTGAAACATTCGGCACAACAATACGATTATTCACATACAAAACACTGTCATGAACCTGATATTCCAATTAATGTCCAGCTCTGACCATAGCAATCGAATTCTGTACATTCTGATCCACTTTCTGAGCCGCTTTAATTCTCAAAATCAGCTCTGGTTCGGCTTGAACAGCCTATAATCTAATCGGTCTATAATCTGTTTCAAATACCAATCTAGACAAATAGCAATCTTCTATCAAATTTGAAACACCAATCGTCGATAAGGATAAAGAACATACCTTTCGACTCAGTGCATCTGCTGCTGCATTAGATTTCCCCGGATAGTACTTGATTTCACAATCGAAGTCTTTAAGCAAATCAAGCCATCTTCGCTGTCTCATATTCAACTCTGACTGTGAAAAGAGATATTTCAAGCTTTTATGATCAGAATAGATTTCAAACTTCTCACCGTAAAGGTAGTGTCGCCATATATTCAAAGCAAATACAATGGCAGCCAATTCAAGATCATGAATTGGGTAGCGAGTCTCGTGTGGCTTCAGCTGTCTCGAGGCATAAGCAATAACATGCCCTCGCTGCATCAAAATACGACCCAATCCTCGGTGAGACGCATCACAATAAACCACAAAATCACTAGTACCTGATGGAATCGTCAAGATCGGTGCACTCGTCAGATTTTTCTTTAATTCAAGAAAGCTGGTCTCACATTCTTCAGACCAAACAAATGGAGCATTCTTCTGAGTCAACTGAGTAATTGGCTTGGCAATGCTAGAAAAATCTTTAATAAATCGCCGGTAATATCCTGCCAAACCCATAAAACTGCGAATCTCGCGTACTGAAGTCGGTCTCGGCCAAGAAATCACTGCCTCAACCTTACTGGGATCAACTGATATACCGTCTCCGGATATAATATGCCCCAGAAATACAACATGTCTCAACCAAAACTCACATTTTGACATTTTAGCATACTATTTCTCAGCCCTCAGAATTTTCAATACAGTTCTCAAATGCTCGGCATGGTCAATCATATTCTTCGAATAAATCAAAATGCATCAATGAATATAATAACAAAATCATCAAGATACCTCTGGAATATTCAGTTCATCATACCCATAAACACAGCTGGAGCATTAGTCAAACCGAACGGCATGACAATAAACTCATAATGTCCATACCTGGTTCTGAATGCTATCTTCGAGATATCAGAATCCCTGACTCTCAGCTGATGATATCCAGATCTCAGATCGATCTTGGAATATACTGAAAAACCCTGCAACTGAATCAAACAAATCATCAATGCGAGGCAAAGGATATTTATTCTTTACCGTTGCTTTGTTCAGTTGCCGGTAATCGATACAGAGTCTCATCGAACCGTCTTTCTTTCGAATAAACAATACTGGAGCACCCCAAGGAGACACGCTCGGTCTGATATACCCCTTGGCCAATAAATCCTCTAACTGTTCTTTCAACTCTTTCAACTCAATCGGTGCCATTCTGTACGGAGCCCTCGAAATCGAAACTGTACCCAACATCAACTCAATACTGAAGTCTATCTCTCGAATCGGAGGCAAACCAGGTATCTCATCTGGAAAGACATCAGCAAACTCACACACCACTGGCAAATCTGCCAATGATGGACTCGATTTCAGTAAATCAACTGAATAGACAAGGAATCCTTCCGATCCTTTCTGCAACAATCGAGTCATAGATAATACGGATATCAAAGGAATTCTAGATCGAGAACCCTTACCGTAGAATTTCCACTCATCAACCACATCCGGTCTGAATCTCACAATTTTGTGGAATCAATCAACAGTAGCTCTGTACTTGGTTAACATATCGATACCGATAATACAGTCAAAATCAGACAACCCAAGCACAATACAGTCTAACTCAATCTCATGCCCATCATACTGTAGCATACAAGATTTAACAGATTTCACTGATATCAAACATGTCCCCAACGGAGAAGAGACATATACTACAGCAGATAATGACTCAATAGGCAAAGAATGCATCAAAGCAAATCGCTCAGATATGAATGTATGCGATGCACCAGTATCTATCAATACATATGCAGGATAACCTGAAATAAAACAGTTACCTGCAACAACATCGTCAGGTGCGTCCTGAGCCTGCTCCTCTATCAAAGCAAATACTCTGGCCTGCTGTATAGGAGGCTGGCTAACTGTCTGACTACCTCCTGGCCTCTGCTGTGACTGAGATGGCGCTGGCTGGAATGAATGAACAGCGGCTGATCGTCTATCAGTCTGTGCCACTGATCCAGATGATTCGGCACCCTGTGATCTATGAGAATCTCTCTGGGGGCAGACTCTGGCAAAATGTCCCTGTTGCCTACAAATACGGCAACTGCCGAACACTCCTCAGCACTGCTCGGTGGAATGCTTCCCTCCACAAGTGCTGCAATAAGGTCCTGTATAACTCTGGCCCTGACCGGTCTGTCTCGAGCCACTAGAACTGGATGAACTGCTTCCAGATCTTTTGAACTGCTTCCCTCTAGCTTTTAAGAAATCCTTCTTTCCACCACTGCTACTGCCACTCTCAAACCGGAGAGGTGGTTACTGTGGTCTCGGTGCTGGAGGTACAAACGAAGCTCCTCTCTGTCTCATCAGACCGATTTCGGCTCCCTTAGCTCTGTTCAAAGCATCAGTAAAATTATTCGGTCTCCCGGTATTCACCAAGGTAAAGATTTCCGGATTCAGGCCATTAATGAACTGATCAGTAACGGCTTCGTCATTCTCGACCACATGTGGAGCAAATCGTAGCAGTGTAGAGAACTTGGCCACATATTCCTCGATGTTCAGCTGACCCTGTCTCAAGTTTGCAAATTCTGCTCCTTTGTCCTTCCTATACGACATTGGAAAGAACCTCTGATAGAATTCAGTTATAAAGACATTCCAGGTAATAGTCATACCTCGATGCTCCAAGGCTCGCTTTGTTGTAATCCACCAGTTCTTTGCAACATCATGCAACTGGTGCCCTATTAGATTCACTCTCCGCTCATCAGTGTAATCCAAGGACTCAAACAACATCTCAATGTCGTCTAACCAACTCTCGCAATCAACTGAAGTCTCAGTACCCTTCAGAGTCGGTGGATGGAATGACTGAAATCTCTTCAACAATGTCTCCATTGGTGTTGCTGTTACATCCATTGGAGGATTCAAAGTGCTACCCTGTTCCGGTACTCTTCGAGGAGGCATATCTGATTATCAAAAGGGTTAGCAACAAAATACCACAAATCTGTTTCAATCCTCCTCCGGATCATCTTACTGCTGATCAAGAATCGGTTCTGATCTAATATCAATAATACACATTACCATATCAAAGTCAGATAATCAGGTAAACATGTATTAAAGCAGTAAATCATGCTAGCAATCAAAATCAAGGAAGAAGAACTCAATCTACCCCGCTCACTAGCTTCTATCTCAATCTAAAGGATCTATCGCTCTGATACCACCTGTTGTGGGGACCCGAACGCTAATCATATTCTTAATCATCATTGGGACCATTCAATTAATTATAATAAACAGGGTCTAATTTTTTTTTTAAAATGCGGAATGTAATGGAATTCAATCTAATATACATATCAGTACAAAAGTACAAGTCTTGTACAACAAGCATCAAACTCAAACTAAGGTTCAACAAATAAATGTCAAGTGCTGAATCCTATGTACAGTAACGTCAAAGTCCGTAGTCTCCTACTCTAATCACGATCACTCATCATCTCCTCGACCCTGATCCATTCCCACCTGTTGCCATGCACACATACAAACACGACAACAGCCGGATAACTCCGGTGAGAATAAACTCCCAGTATAAACCAACGAACATGCAATCATATAAACAATGTAAAAGCATGTAACAAATATCAGTAACATGTATCAAAATCTGAAACATAATCAATATAAAATCATAAATCAGACTCGTGACTCCACGTCTCATACTAGACTCAATCCAAGTCTAGGGATCTCGGTTTCCAGACGTTGGCATTCCTATATCGAATTCAGTAATAGAAGAGACTCCAATTCTATTCAATCGATATAACCAAACATCCAGTGTCTTGACCTATCCGTCACAGACTGTGGCACTATCGCCAATTCACTATCTTGTGACAATGTGCAATGTGTCAGTGACGATTCCATCACTATCGGCACTTATGTCACAAGATCACTCGTCTAATACTCATCTAATATATGCTTCTATAAAACAATAGAACAAGCATATCAATTCAAATCATTGTAAATAATAACAATAATTATGTGATTTAGGGAAACTCAAGTATATCCTACTCGAGTCGTTCTCTCGGTACCACATTGATTTATACCTTTCTCTTATTGCAGTTCTGACGTTGTTCCTGTCTGGAATTCAAAGTCTCTCAACACTCAATCTGGCAATGACAATATCAATAGTACCATATCAATATACTACTCTAATCAATACCAATTCTGATCAATCTGGATTTAATTCAAAATCAACGGCATAACGGAACAATCTGAATATCCCCGTCAATACCATATCAACAGATAATAATTACAATCCATAACTGATATCCAACAAAATCTGTAATCAATCCATAATCCAAATCTGTCCAATATCAATCGATATATTCTGAAAAATCATAACAATTCCATAATCAATCTGTTTCTCAATCTGACTTCGATTCTACGATGTCTAACATGTCAAGAACATCATATATGAATCATATCCGATTCTGACAATATCATAATTTCAAGACATATCAAAACATAACAAACTTACGTGCAGTTGTAGCCTGCGTCAATAGGAACACATTGCTGAAGTCGGATTACAATTCGGACGGACGGATTTCTCGTAAATCAAAATCTAGTATCAAAAGTTGGAAATTTGCTCTGAAATCCTTCGTTCCTTCTTTCTGATTGTTTGAGGAATAAACGTTTCTTTATATATATATATATATATTGCATGTTGAAGGCAAATGGCGTAACCTCCACTCAGCACGTCTCGCGCTCGGGCGGTCAAAAATATCCGCCGGGCGCGGAAGGTTCTGCCCTCGCATTTCATACAGTCGCGCTCGGGCGGTCAAAAACTTCCGCCCGGACGCGAGGTGTTCGACTTTCTGGCATTATTCAATGGCGCTCGGGCGGTCAAAGACTTCCGCCCGGGCGCCAACCCTTCGATCCAAATTTTGAGCTTTTCATATTCTTTGCCCAAATCTGATCTCGGAATGGCCCGGCTATAACTGCATCAGTTCATAATCAATAATCTCAGCTTAACAGAATCAAAATCTTGGGCATTACAACTTTGCATTAACATAAACATATTTATAAGATTATATAAATTATATTAAAGTTACCAAAGTTATAGAGTAACTAAACACTATTTCATATAAAAAAAATTTTAAATTTTTTTTAAAAAACGTAACAAAATACTTTATAATTTCATTAATATTAATTACAATAATATTAACTCATTCTTATATTAAATTAAATTAATTATATTAAAAATACCAACCTTGAAATATTTCAAAAATCACAATATCAATTTATTATTTTTTTTAATATTCCAATTGTTTTTTAATATCACGATTAATATTAAAAATATACTATTTAACTAAATTATACTTAATCACATAATGTTAGTGAACAAAATTATAATTACATTAATATACTATAAATAATACAAACAAAATATTAAAAGAATTACTTAAATTACCTTCTCAGACGTAATTTTATGGAACTTGTAATAATATCAATGGACGGTGCTAATATCTGAAATAAATGACAAATATTATAAAAAAAATTACACAAAAGAAAATATTACTTCTTAATATATAATTATAATATAATCAACAAAATTAAACATTACCTCTTGATATATCTTCAAATGAAAAGGATGATAAAATAAACAAATAATATTAATACAAGGTCGAAGTAGAAAAGATGAATTTTGTGCATATGAATCGGATGAATGCGAGAATGATTACGAGGAACAAATATTTTCGGTAGATGAAATGAAAGGGGAATACATGCTATTTGAAAGAGATGAGCATTTATATTTAAAGTGGGGAAAACACGGAGTGGACCAAATTCTTTGAATTCGTGCCCCACTTCTTTTTATTTTTTTATTTTTTTTAAAATAAGTCTGAATCCGGTACAGTGAAATGCGGATTGTACTAGTTTTGTAAACCCTTTCATTTTGCAACATTTTTATAATGTTTTTTTTAATTTATTATATATTTTTTAAAAAAGCCCTAATTTGTGTGGAGGTGTTCCGAAATTAACAGCTACTATAATTAGAATCAATTTTTTTGAATAAAAATACTTTACATTATAATAAAGAGCTATTTAAGCTCGTCACATCAGTGATGTCAGATCATCGATTGATATTATAACGACGTCACTGTGACGGGGACAAGGATCATGAGCTTGGAAAGTCCAAACATAGAAAGAGTCCTTGAACGGATTAAGCCCATCTAACCAAAGCCCTCCAACTATAATTATTAAAAGGCTAGTGCACGACCTAGTCTTCGATTCCATATTTTATAATTGACAAACCTCCACAGGAGAATTGTTGTACAATAAAATTCTCTCCTCTTTCTCAACCTAGAAGTCGAAGCCTCCCTCCTATCTACCATAGGGATTCACGCCTCATCATAAAATTTTGAATTTATTGCTTATTAAGCAATATTTTATTTATAATCTATCCATGGGTTCTTATTTTCTTAGGTCATCGTTGATTCTCTTCTAGTTTTTGTGAGGCTCAATTATTATAATTCCAATTAATTAAAAAACAATAATGATTTAATTTAATCTGCGCCAGAAAATATTTAAAATACTTAAAAATAGGCCTCAGGGTTTGAAAAAATTTCGACATGTGTGATCTCCCCATAAATAGGACATATCAAAAATTTTAAAATACCTTTAAAAAATGAATTCTAATTATTTTAGAATACCGAATAATTCATTCTATTTAAAATACCTTTAAAAAATGAATTCTAATTATTTTAGAATACCGAATAATTCATTCTAGGACCTTATAGTTTTTTTAATGCAAACTAGGAGATGAACTTTGTTATCAACGGTGGACTTAGGGGTGGACGCGTGTCGGGTTTTCGGGTTCGGGTATCCGAAATTTTGGGTGCCCGACAAGTCGGATAGTAAATTTTACTACTCGATACCAACCCGATCATGTCGTCAGTTACCCGAAATGATCGGGTATTTTCGACTGTCGGGTACCCCGAAAAAAATTTAATTTTTTTTTGAAAAAATATATATTTTTCACATTTCAAAAAAAAACACGTCATTACATCGAATTATGGCTAGTCATTATATCATATTATGACTAGTACATTAAAAAAACACATGTATTTTTCTACATTTCACAAAATATCATGTCATTATATCATTTTATGATTAGTCATTTGTCATTATATCGGGTTATGATTAGCCACAAAAAAATACTTGTATTTTTTAAATGAATAGACGGATAGACCCATAATTTTTATATATATAAAAAAAATTTCGAGTACCCGATACCCGATCGGGTATCGGTTAAATTCCCGATCGGGTATCGGTTAAATACCCAAATCCGAACCCGAAAATTATTTTCGGGTATCGGGGTACCCGACAAATCTGTTTTTAAAAAAATACCCGACCCGATCTGGTTGTGTCTGATCGAGTACTCGATACCCGAAAATAAACGCCCACCCCTAGGTGGACTTGATAGACAAGATTATTTAAAAGTTTTCAAGGAAATTTTCAAAAGACACAATAAGGTGTTCAAATTCGTGGTTCGTGAATTCTACCTTGAAGAGTTGTATTTGCTAATTTCGGAATAGTTGGAATCATTATCAAGCATTTATCTTTTGGAGGTAAAAGTTCTACAAACACCCTATCGTTGTGATTAAACTATATGAGAGTCCAAGCATACTTTTGCATGTCAAAATAATTTTTTAAGCCTTCTGTTACGTCTTGGTCATGAAAAAAATGATACATCAACATAATAGGCTCACTTAGCCTGTTATATTTGCTATAATGGACTCCAATTTCAAGTGGAAGTCGTAGTCCAAGTTTGACTAAGACTTGGAATCTCGAAGCCCATCAAAACTCTCCACAAGTATTATAACCAACCTTCGATTCATTATCATAATCTGGACCGATGATTCACTTTCACCGATGTGACGATTATAAATAGCTCGTTATTATGATACATTGTTTGACATTTCAACCCACTGAACTTTGATAAGTGTTAATTCCAATTTTTGGATCACTTTCAATCTTATTTGGCAGTTTCATTCTCCCCTCTATTTTTAGCAATTGTTCTCTATCTAAAAACTTCTAAAAATGAAATACTCTTATAAACTCTTTTATAAGCTTAAAATGTTTGATCCTATCAAACTCTTATCGACAAATTCAACTCCTTATATTTGAATATCTTAATGAAAATTGGGAAATCAATACATGTATGACCCTCAATAGTTTAGGGATACAACTAACCGTGATTCCGAACTTTTTGTGATTCAGGACAATGTTTGTCTTTTATTCAGGCTCACACTAATTAGCATCATTCTATGCATTAACTTGTTGATAATAAGAATGTAATAAATCATTTCTGATTCTAACAATCAAATCAGGATAAGCGTGTCTAATAGTACAACCCCATTATTATCTAGGTATCATTGATAGTACCCACAAGAATCAATCGATTATGGTTAGCTTACAGTACGGTATCTTCATCACATATATCTCAAAAGAATCTACAACCATTTCTACATAACCATGCGAAGCATCTTAAATCATACATAGTTGCATCGTGCGTGCCACTAGGGAACAAATTTTCTTAAAGCACATTTTTTGGCCAGAGACTCTATGCACTAACATCTCTTCAGATCATATAGGATATCCACCACCGTATGTGAGAGGTGAATCCCCGAATATAATGTATTGGCTCCTATACGTTTCGTAATTACACTCAATCTCGCAAATTTATGGCACTCATGGAGTTAGTAAACGATTCAACGCATAGCACTAGTATATAGAGTCTCAATGTTGCATTGAGTCATAAAGATTAATGGTGTACAAACATTACCAGAAAAATTTCCACTCAAAAAATTGTAACCACTTGGAAAGTCCAAGTGAGTGTAGTTTGATGAACTCTTCCTATGAGTATATGTCTGTATGTTTGAAGGTCTCTATATCCTTATCAATGAAACATGGAACACACAATCACAAATGTTAGTCTCGAACTTGGATAACCTTCATCCTCCTTTCAAATGGCTCATTCAACTTGGAACATGTTTAGAGTATAAAGAAATTAAAGACATGTTTCATGACATCCATCAAACGTACGATATCATCTTTTATGTACTATAATATATTCAAGGTATTTATCTATGCAGCTTACATGAGTAAACAGATAAAGCTTTTACTAAAAAAATATAAATCATATTAAAACAAAGATAATTTTTACATAGAGTCAATAAAACCCTAGCAAAAAATTGACTTGAATCGCACCTACTCTAACAATATCTCAATTTTCATAAAGCCAACTACTCATGAGTTTTAAACTCATTGCTTCGCAATGCTTCTCAAATAACTGTCCTGGTAAGGACTCGTAAGTGGATAAGCTACGTTATCTGTAAAGACGACTCTTTAGACCAGTATTTCTACTCTTCCCACAATCTATTAGATTATGTGGAACTTTTTCATTATATGTTTGGATCGTTGATGAGACATTGGTTCCTTTGGTTGAGTAATGACACCAGTGTCATCGCAGTACACCGAGACTGGATCAACTCCATTGCGAATAATACACAACTCTTGGAAAAAAATACATCATCCTAACATTTTCCATCATAGCAGCCGATGTTGTGATGTATTCCGCCTCAGCGCTAGAATTCTTCGTGGTGTCCTTGGAACTCTACCTTATCTAGAGGTCGATTTCAAATCACTCACGTCTGATTGAAAGCTAGAATCAATGTAGCATTTCAATTTTTATCTCCACCCTCACAAACCACGATAACATTCATAGCCCTTCTCAAGTACTTAAGAATATTTTCACGTCTTTCCAATGCGTTGGACCAGGGTTCGCTTGATATCTAATCATGAAACTCAGAGCATATGCTATACAAGGTCATGTATATATCTTACCATAAATAATACTACCAATGACTAATGCATAGGACACACGTGTCAATATCTATCTCCTCTTCATTCTTGGGGTACACTGACTTTGATAGAGTAATACCATGACATATGGTAGATGTCCTCTCTCGTATTCATCCATAAAGAACCTTTTCATTATGATATTGTTATATGTGGATTGGGTGGGCCCCAACATCCTCTTGAATCTATCATTATAGATTTGTGTTCCAATACATAGGATGCTTCATCCATATCATTTATGAAAAATTTACCAGCTGACCATACTTTAGTTTATTGAAATAACATAATTCCTAATGAGCAGGATATCATCAACATAATGGAGCTGGTTGGCCTAAGATTAGAGGAAGTATGGGGCTATAAGAGACAACTGATATTAGAGATTTGGTCATTATGGGTTGACAAACTCTATAGGTGTACCATAGTTTGGGAGAGCCGTGTCACACGGAACCATCCCGAAAGGTTGGTGCCAGTGAGACCTGTGATGGAGCACGTAGCTCCCTAGAAATTAGGCACCCTACGATTTATGGAGATTGATTCAGATTTCATTTATCATCCAGATTTTAAATCATGCATTACGTTGCATGTTTACTCAGTAGATATTTCTATCTTTTCAGGTTTTCTTTTATTGTTGTCCTTCATATTGGGTTTTATATTATCCAATTTTCCTCTTGTTGTCTTGTTTTGTGTGTGTGGGTGCGACAATAAGTGGTACATGATAAGAGTTACCGGAGAGTAGCATGAGTAAAAGATAATAGAAGTGTTAGACTGAGATGTCCGGATCCTAGGTTTTTGTCATGCTTCCTATTATGATCTTCTTTTGTGGATTATGAGTATGTCTAAGATTTACTTATGCATTTTGTTTACGGGTTGTGATCCTAGAGATTTTTCTTATGTGATCATTTGTTGTAGCATTTTATTTTATTGTGTTAATATTATTATATTATTCATTATTGTATCGTTTTAGTTGTAGACGCGTGTTTTCTATGAAAGTGTTATATTATTTTATGTCCTTATTTCATATGAAATGTTGTCAGCATTATTTTAAAAATTAAATTGGACATGATTTAAAGGAATATAGTAAATTTTAAATTTACTCCCTTATTTTAAGTATATTAATGGTGTCGGGTTCGGAAGTACTTCACATCTCACCATCTATAAATACCACTTCAAGCTTAATGAGAAATCAGCCAAAAGCTGGACAAAAGCTCCACATTTTCGAGCAGCACACATATTCGTTTGGAACCTACTGATATTTTGTTAAGCGTTATTTGCAAGTTGGCTTATTGTTTAAAAGTAATGTACATCTTTTAAATCGATCGAGCATGATAAGATTTTTCTCGTTCTATTTCTGAAGTAAAATGCTACTATGTGCAGTGTTATGATTCAAATTCGATATGGAAAAAAAGATTCTGAATTATGATATGATATGATATGACCCTGATACGATGAAATTAAAACAGTTATATGTTCTTCTCCATTAGATGAGCAACATATAGGGGACTGATCAATAATTCAAGGAGAAATTAGATGAAATTTCAGTGCTATACGTTTATTGTTTTGATATGAGATGTTCAATTGAAAAATACATTTTGTCATGATATATTTTTTTCCTAGAAATTACAAGTAAACGATTTTATAAATCATATTACATGTTGTGTTTAATAGGCTCTCATTTGCTGAGTTTTTTTTTTTTTTTTCCCCAACATACACCCATTACATTCTCTCCCCATATAAGAACGAAATTGAAGTTGATGAAGAAGAACATAATCAATTCTGAGACTAATGAAAGAACTATGTTTTAAGTTGCTACATTTTTAACCATGCCAGACTTATGTTACATTTGAATTTGTAAAGTATCATCATAAACACAAATTGATTTTAGGAGATAGAATGGTTTGTATGGATCTTATGTTATGAAACTTGTTATTTTTTGAATATTTATTTGTTAAACAATGTCGATGTCATACATTCCGGACACAGAACGTGACAACTTAATTAGTCCGCTAGCAGATACAAAATATAATTCAATCATATTCCAAGAATAACAACATGACTATGTGATATTAAGAATAAAATATTAGTTGAAGATTGCAGAATCCAATGAAAGCGAGAGACTCCCATTTATATGTCGTCCGTCTTTGGTCAAAAAGACAATATCTCGTTGATTTCTTTCCATCTCCTTTTTTCCTCTTTAAGAACATTGTCTTTGATACTCACGGGAAATTTAGGGTCCGATCCACGCAAGCATCACTAATCCAGACACGGGCTTCAAAATTACCCTGGGCCTGAAATCACAAATAAGACCGTTAGGAGGGGGCCAGGATGGTGTCCTGGCGTAGCCCCTCCGACGCTCAAGTCAGTGACTGAGGATATATGAGGGGAGCAGCTAAGGGCGCTGCTGAAAACAATATATTGAATTCATCAACTGAACACCCAAACCTGATATTTATAGGAGAATACATGGGCTTGTCATGGTCCCTTCACCTGTGGACCCTAGATATGGGCCGAGAGTTTGGGCCAGATCTTGATGGGCTCATCCCTGGGGTATCACCAGTCTCCCCCTCCCAAGTCGAACTGAATCGCAGGTTCGAAGTTCGATTAATTGTATTGTCCTCGGTATGCAACATGTGAGTTGTGCACTTTTGCTCTGCTGCTCACTAGTCTCCTCAAAATTTCCTTTGCGTTACATTCAACAATTCTCCTTTGCTTACACATCACCCCGCAAATCACCGCCCGCGCCAACCGCCCTAGCCACCTCGCCCAGCCAGCCTCTCCGCGCGCACGCCCTGCCCAGCCGCGCTCTCCCCCACACAACCCCGCCCTCGCCTGCTCAGACGCTCAGCAAGTCGAGTGCTCGTCCCATGCAAGAGCCCCGCGAGCTTGCCCCGCAGCATGCCGCGAGCTCGCCCAGCAGCCGCGAGCTCGCCCTGCACGCTCGCCCAGCAGCAGCCGCGAGCTCGCCCACCGCCTGCGTGCCATCTCGCCCCTCGCCCCTCTGCAGCCCTGCACACCATCTCGCCCAGCAGCACGCGCGATCTCGCCCAGCAGCACGCGCGCTCGCCCAGCAGCACGCCGCGCGCTCGCCCAGCAGCACGCCGCGCGCTCGCCCACCGCACAGCAGCGCCATCTCGCCCCTCGGCAGCCCTGCACACCATCTCGCCCAGCAGCGCCATCTCGCTCCTCGCCCAGCAGAATGCGCGCTCGCCCAGCATGCCGCGCGCCCGCCCTGCACGCTCGCCCAGCAGCGCCATCTCGCCCCTCTCCCAGCACATAAGCTCGCCCACACGAGCCTCGCCCCTGCAGCTCGCCCATCGCCAACGTTCGAGCTCGCCCTCGCCAGCTCGCCCTTCATCGCCAGCTCGCCCTGACGCCCAAACATGCCCTCGCCCAAGCACGTCCCTTGCGAATGATTGTCTAATTTCTAAAAAAATTATGGGGGCGTTGCCCCCACGACCTGACTGGGCAGATCGATTCCCGCTGACCTGACCGGGCAGGTCGATCCCCGTAATTTTCGCAGCAGCAAGCATCGTTCGTTAACGACAAACGAAATAAATTTTTCTGTTACGATACGTCCTCGTCTCCGATAAACCAAGGACAACACAACTAATCGAACTTTGAACCTACGATTCAGTTCGACTCGGGAGGGGGAGACTGGTGATACCCCATAGATGGGCCTAGCCTAGATGGAAAGACGTGGATGGGCCCACTACTCTTGGCTCATCCCTAGCCCAAGTGGAAAACAAGCCCACCAAGGGCCCAAGTATTCTCCTATAAATACCAGGTTTGATTGTTCAGTTAAGCTATTCACTATATTGTTTTCAGCAGCGCCCTTAGTTGCTCCCCCCATATATCCTCAGCCTCTGACTTGAGCGTCGGAGGGGCTACGCCAGGATACCCTCCTGGCCCCATCCTAACGGTCTTATTTGTGATTTCAGGCCCAGGGTAATTTTGGAGCCCGTGTCTGGATTAGTGACGCTTGCGTGGATCGGACCCTAAATTTCCCGTGAGTATCAGTCTTCATTTCGTGTTCTTTTTTATTTCCTTATTTTAGAATATTTCTTGACTTCCTTCTCCTTTCCTTTTCTTTTCTTTTGAAAATATACATACATAAATATACATACATATATACATATATATATATATATTAAGTTTTGATATGCTGCACACCTACAGTACACAGCTATGTGAGCACCGATGAGATGTCACTCACCAATTGGATGCACAATTTTTCTATATTTCATCATATTTATATATATATATATATAAGATTTGTAACATATTTGGCCCTGATTAACTAAGTTGATTGTTTTATGACCTGAGAAATAAAATATAATAGAATCAAATCCCAATAACAATATTTAAAAAATACAATCTATTTAATTAAATTTATAATAACATTTAATATGTTATACACACAAAGTGTGCACGGTATGTTACTTTTTGTGAGACAGATTTTCTATATGATCGATCCATGAAAAATATTATTTTTAAACTAAAAAAATATTAATTTTTATTTTAAATATAGATCAGATCAATTCATCTCATTGATATTATATAGTATACATGTTTGTATGTCTGGGTGTATATGTGTACCTTTTTCTTTTCAAAGATTTAAAGTATCTAAATTAATTATGATTCCCACGTTACAAATTTCCTAACAAAATTTTTATAGTCGTTGTCAGTTTTACTCGAGTAAGTTGATTTTTTTTTAACAAAAAATATGTTTTTAAAATAGATATGAGGAGTTAACCCTTTTTAAGTCTTAGGATTAGGATGCGGTGAGCATAAAACATAACAAAATTTTAATTTCTTTCTTAAAAATTAACATAAAAAACACATGCAATGATTATTAGGGTGAGTATTTGGTTACAGTCGAACCAAACTTCTAAAACCGAATAAATAAACAATTTTTTTTCGACAAATCGAATTGAATTAACTGAATTTAAAAAAATATTTTAAAAATCAAGTTTTAATTAAAAATGTAATATAAAGTTGAATTAAATAAATTTAAATTTTATTTATCAAATAATAGTAATTTTTAGTTTATTTATATAATCTAGTACAATTTTATTATAATTTTATTATTATTATTTATATCATAATAAACTTTATTAAAATTTTTAAAAATGTTATGTTTTATTTGTTTTATAAAAATCCGATTTGTTCGGTTTAATCTAACTTCTATATTAAAAATCAAAATCAAACCAAACTTCCAAACTATATTTTCATCACTCCAATAAATTATTATTATTATATTTTTTTTTTTGGTTGGTTGGGACAAATTTATTATAATCGAATCTTGAATGTTAAATCACATTTTAATTTTATGATCTTGGTATCAGATGAACTATAAGTAATTTGGTCTCATTAATTACTTATTATCGAAATATAATATTTAAATATTTATAATATAATGAGTAATTAATGAATTCCTCACATAAAATAAGTAATTAATTTCAAGGTAGATGACCTCCAAATTAAGACAAAAACTTATATGAGACGGTCTCACGGGTCGTATTTTGTGAGACGAATCTCTTATTTGAGTCATCCATAAAAAAATATTATTTTTTATGCTAAAAGTATTTTTTTTTATTGTGAATATCGGTAGGGTTGACCCGTCTCACAGATAAAAATTCGTGAGACCGTCTCACAAGAGACCTACTCCCAAATTAAATGGAACTACAATCTTGCAAGTAGTTAATGTTTGAGGAATTCATTACGTTCAGATAATTTCTTTTATCAAATTTAATTGTATATTTTTCTAAACTACGAATTTTATCATTTCAATTGTTAAGATATTTTTTTTATCGCTTAACTTTTTTTCTTGAAATTAAGTAGCTTCTAATAATCTGTTTTTTTTTTTAAAAAAAAAATAGATATCTATAGTTTTTCAGTTTAAAATAAATATCTATAAGTTTTCACAATATGAAAGAATTAGGCAATTGGTTCTCCATCTCTCTCTCTATATATATTTTATTTTTGCGAAATATGAAAAATATTATTAAGCCAATTCACATGCAATCAAATACGAAATTAACGTAAGAGAAGGAAGGATAAGCTCATCCAACTTGATCATACATATAAACATTGACCTAACTAGATTGTGGACGGTCTGATTCGCTGATCTGTTTGCAAAAACAAAATTATAGCTTGTAATATCCAAAGAAACGCTCTCGCAATCTTCTATAATTAATCCAAAACTTGATATATCCGAGTGATACCCCATGGATGAGCCCATTATCCCTGGCCCATCCCTAGCCCAAATGGAAGACAGGCCCATCAAGGACCCAGGTATTCCCTTATAAATATCAGGTTTGAGCGTATGATATTGGATTCACTATATTGTTTTCAGCAGCACCTTTAGCTGCTCCCCCTATATATCTTCAGTCACTGACTTGAGCGTCGGAGGGGCTACGCCAGGACACCCTCCTGGCCTCCTTTAACGGTCTTTTTCGTGATTTCAGGCTCAGGACAATTTCAAAACCCTGCGTCTGCACTAGTGACACTTGCTGGGAGCGGACCCTAAATTTCCCGTGAGTATCACTTGGCGCCGTCTGTGGGAAAACTTGAGTTGAGACGTAGAGATGGTAGGCAGGAAAGGAAGTAGAAGAGCCACCTCAGCATCATCGCGTCCTCAAGGGGGACCCGAACAGTCTCATGTTGAGACAAGACAGGAACAACCGCGTCTCGAGACGAGACAGGAACAACCTCGTCTAGAGACAAGAACCGAGCAGCCCCTTCAGGATACAAGGGTCGAGCAAACCCATCCCAATGAGAATGTTGGGAACTTGACTTTGGAACAGTTGGGCCAATTTATCACCCGGACAGTGGATGAGGCAATAAAGAGGAATAAAGAGTCTATGTTTGTAGAAGAGCAAGCCGCTCGCCAGGAGCAAGAGGAGAATGTGGAGGGCAGTCAGAGTAGGGGGGAGGAGACGCAACCCCTCCCAAGTGAGGAGAATCCGGAGATAGAGGAGATGTGGAAAGAAATACAGATGTTGAGGCAGCAGTTGGGGAGCAGAGCGCCGACACCCAAGAGAGGAAGTCCTTTTTCACTAACCATTTTAGAAGAAGGGCTTCCTCCAAATTTTCGACAGTCGAATATGGGAGAGTACGATGGACATACTGACCCCGAGGAACACTTGGGGAGGTTTGAGAATGCGTCTCTGTTGCACCAATATTCAGATGGAGTCAGGTGCAGGGTGTTTCTGGGCACGTTGGTGAGGTCAGCCCAACAGTGGTTTAACACTTTGCAGCCCAGCTCTATACGTTCTTTTCAGGACTTCTCAGTTGCCTTCTTGCACCGATTTTCTAGCAGCAAGAGGCACCAGAAAAATTATTTGAGCCTGTTCGTGATGAAACAGCAAGAGAATGAAACTTTGCGAGAATTTGTCCAGCGTTTCAACAGTGCAGCGCTGGAAATACCAGCAGCTACCCCTGACATCATGATAAGTGCCTTCACACAAGGACTGAGGGGAGGGGAGTTTTTCAAGTCGCTGGTCAAGAAGCCTCCGTTGAGCTATGATGATCTGTTGGCTCGAGCTGAGAAATATGTAAACTTGGAAGATGCCCAACGGTACAGAAGGATGGAGAAATGGCCCGGAGGAAGTAGAGTTGAGGGAGCGGAGAAAGGAGGAAGGAAGAGGGGTGCGGGGGAAAGAGAGGAAGACAGAACTAGTAGTAGAAGACAATTCTCATCCCATGTTCCCCTGGATAGGAGTCGGGACGAGGTGATGGAGGTGAGGGAGCCCGCGGGGAGGTGGGAGAAGTCGCGAAGGGTTGGGTGCAGTGCTAGATTGCCTTCACGGAATAGACGAGAAGGATCCTCATTCAGGAGTCGAAAAAGGTCTCGCTCGCCCCCTAGGAGTGGTCAAGGCCCTCCATGGATAAATCAGAGGATCGGGGAGCAGAGAGGGGAAGGTCGATGTCAAGATGTCTCTCAGGAGCTCGTCGAACCGAGGAGGGGAATGAATGAGGATAACCACCCTACGAGAGGAATGATTCATATGATCTCAGGGGGTGCTACTGATGGAGACTCTGGGCGAGCTCGGAAGGCACATGGGAGAAGGTTGGAGAACTTTGAGATATTTAGGGGTGCAGACTTACCACAAGACCCCGTCATCAGCTTTGGGCTGAAAGACCTCCGAGGCGTTGTGACTCCACATAACGATGCCTTGGTGGTAACGACCACCATTGCCAATTATGATGTGGCTAGAATATTTATTGATAATGGAAGCTCTGTGAACGTCTTGTTCAAGAGCACGTTGGATCGAATGAAGATGGGAGGATTTGAGTTTGAGCCGATATCCACCCCGCTGTATGGGTTTGCAGAACACGTCATCTTGCCTTTGAGTCAGATTGTTCTTCCCCTATCCTTGGGGACTGATTCTCGGCGGGTAACAAAGATGATAGCCTTCACTGTAGTAGATACCCCGTCAGCGTATAATGGAATTCTAGGACGACCAGCCCTGAAGGTATTTAGAGCAATAGCTTCCAGTTATCATCAAAAGCTTAAGTTTACTGTGGGAAAAGGAGTTGGAGTCCTGTGCGGGGACCAAAAAGTCGCACGTCGTTGTTATGAAAGAATCGTGAAGGAAGAAGAAAAGAGAGGTCACGAGCATTCGCATGGAAGCTTGAGCTCAGTCTTGCAGTTGTAGAGTCATTCGAAGAAGCTTCTAAGTGGGTAACTTTGTCCTGTGAAGGTATAAGAGGAGCATAAAAGTTGGAAAAAACGCAGGGCAAGACTTCAAAGAGACCCTGAAGTGCTTACCACCTCAGAAAATATTACTCTTGAATTTATTGTTGATGTATTTCATCTTTGCATTTTCCCATGTAATCAGTTGAAATTCAATAAAACCAAGTTCTTATATTAAGTTAATGGATGTTGTTGTATTGTGAGGATGGAATAAATTTTATTTTCCTGCTAAGGCATCGCCTAGCAAAGGAGCAGAGTTGGGGTGGAAGAAAGATTTTATTTTCCTGCTAAGGCATCGCCTAGCAGAGGAGCAGAGTTGGGGTGGAAGAAAGATTTTATTTTCCTGCTAAGACATCGCCTAGCAGAGGAGCAGAGTTGGGGTGGAAGAGAGATTTTATTTTCCTGCTAAGTCATCGCCTAGCAGAGGAGCAGAGTTTGGGTGGAAGAGAACTTTTATTTTCCTACTAAGGCATCGCCTAGTAGAGGAGCAGCGTGTAGAAGAAAAATTTTATTTTCCTACTAAGGCATCGCCTAGTAGAGGAGCAGCGTGTAGAAGAAAATTTTTATTTTCCTGCTAAGATATCATCTAGCAGAGGAGTTAGAGGGTGGGGGCGTTGAATTTTCATTCTCCTGCTAAGGTGTCACCTAGCAGAGGAGTTAGAGGGTAGGGGCGTTGAATTTTCATTCTCCTGCTAAGGTATCACCTAGCAGAGGAGTCAGAGGGTGGAGACGTTGAATCTTTATTTTCCTGCTAAGGCTCGGCTTAGCAGAGGAGTTAGAGGATGAAGGTGTTGAATTTTTATTTTCCTGCTAAGGCCCGGCTTAGCAGAGGAGTTAGAAGATGAAGGTGGTGAATTTTTATTTTCCTTCTAAGGCATTGCCTAGTAGAGGAGTTAGAGGGCGGGGGTGGTGAATTTTTATTTTCCTGCTAAAGCCCGGCTTATCAGAGGAGTTAGAGTGTGGAGGTGTTGAATTTTTATTTTCCTGCTAAGGCCCGGCTTAGCAGAGGAGTTAGAGTGTGGAGGTGTTGAATTTTTATTTTCCTGCTAAGGCCCGGCTTAGCAGAGGAGTTAGAATGTGGAGGTGTTGAATTTTTATTTTCCTGCTAAGGCCCGGCTTAGCAGAGGAGTTAGAGGATGAAGGTGGTGAATTTTTACTTTCCTTCTAAGGCATTGCCTAGTAGAGGAGTTAGAGGGCGGGGGTGGTGAATTTTTATTTTCCTGCTGAGGCCCGGCTTATCAGAGGAGTTAGAGTGTGGAGGTGTTGAATTTTTATTTTCCTGCTGAGGCCCGGCTTAGCAGAGGAGTTAGAGTGTGGAGGTGTTGAATTTTTATTTTCCTGCTGAGGCCCGGCTTAGCAGAGGAGTTAGAGTGTGGAAGGTGTTGAATTTTTATTTTCCTGCTAAGGCCAGGCTTAGCAGAGGAGTTAGAGGGTGGAGGTGTTGATTTTATTTTCCTGCTAAGGCCCGGCTTAGCAGAGGAGTTAGAGTGTAGAGGTGTTGAATTTTTATTTTCCTGCTAAGGCCCGGCTTAGCAGAGGAGTTAGAGTGTGGAGGTGTTGAATTTTTATTTTCCTGTTAAGGTCCGGCTTAGCAGAGGAGTTAGAGTGTGGAGGTGTTGAATTTTTATTTTCCTGCTAAGGCCCGGCTTAGCAGAGGAGTTAGAGGAATGAAGGTGGTGAATTTTTATTTTCCTGCTAAGGCATTGCCTAGTAGAGGAGTTAGAGGGCGGGGGTGGTGAATTTTTATTTTCCTGCTAAGGCCCGGCTTAGCAGAGGAGTTAGAGTGTGGAGGTGTTGAATTTTTATTTTCCTGCTAAGGCCCGGCTTAGCAGAGGAGTTAGAGTGTGGAGATGTTGAATTTTTATTTTTCTGCTAAGGCCTGGCTTAGCAGAGGAGTTAGAGGGTGGAGGTGTTGATTTTATTTTCCTGCTAATGCCCGGCTTAGCAGAGGAGTTATGAGATGATGAGGTGAGAGTTTGATTTTTCCTGCTAAGGCCCGGCTTAGCAGAGGAGTTAGAGGGTGGAAGTGTTGATTTTATTTTTCTGCTGAGGCATCGCCTAGCAGAGGAGTTAGAGGGTGGGTGCGTTGAATTTTATTTTCCTACTAAGGCATCGCCTAGCAGAGGAGTTAGAGGGTGGAGGTGTTGAATTTTATTTTCATGCTATGGCGTCACCTAGCATAGGAGTTAGAGGATGGATGTATTGAATTTTATTTTCCTGCTATGAACTATGTTAGCAGAGGAGTCAAGGGCACGGGGAAGTGGAAACTATTTCCTTTCAAAAGCTTAGTAGAGGACCTTGAAGATGGGGGCGACGAGGGCATACTGTGTTAGAAAAATTTATTTCGTTTGTCGTTAACGAACAATGTTTGCCGCTGCGAAAATTACGGGGATCGACCTACCCGGTCAGGTCGTGGGGGTGTGGGGGCAACGCCCCCATAAAAATTTTTCAGAAATCACACAACCATTCGCAAGGCAATGTATCAAAATTCTCAACGTACTGGACGAGTGCTCGGGCGAGCGTGCGTTCGGCAGGTCGACTTGACAAGGGGATGGGGCGAGCAGGTGAAGGGAGCGGGGCGAGCAGGCAGCAGATGTGATGGGCGAGCGTGCGCTGGTTGGGCGAGCGTGCGAGAGCGAAGAAGGTGCTTGGGCGTGAATGCGGCGTGATGGCAGACGAGCGTCGAGAGGGCGAGGGTGAAGCGCGGCAGGCGATGGCGAGAGCAGAAGGCGGGCGAGCGTGGCGCTTGGGCGAGCAGGAGGTGAACCGGGCGAGCTGGGGTGAAGCTCGGGCGAGCAGGATGCGCGGCGCGGGGCGAGCTTGGGCGAGCATGGCGCCGGGCGAGCGTCTGCGTGCGGTGCTGGGCGACCGCTGCGCCAAGAGCGGGCGAGCTGGGGTGAAGCTTGGGCGAGCGTGGCGCTTGGGCGAGCAGGAGGTGCGCCGGGCGAGCTGGGGTGAAGCTTGGGCGAGCGTGGCGCTTGGGCGAACATGAGGTGCGCCGGGCGAGCTGGGGTGAAGCTTGGGCGAGCGTGGCGCTTGGGCGAGCATGAGGTGCGCCGGGCGAGCTGGGGTGAAGCTTGGGCGAGCGTGGCGCTTGGGCGAGCAGGAGGTGCGCCGGGGGAGCGGGGGTGAAGCTTTGGGCAAGCGTGGCGCTTGGGCGAGCAGGAGGTGCGCCGGGCGAGCGGGGGTGAAGCTTTGGGCGAGCAGGAGGTGCACCAGGTGAGGCGATGGTGGAGCGGTAGCTTGGGCGAGGCGGGGCCGGCGCGCGGGGTGAAGCGGTAGCTCGGGTGATGGCGAGGTGATGATAAAGCGGTGCTAGGATTACGATTTGATTTGTTTCCAAATTTTTGGGGACTGACGAAAGGCTGGAAGATAATGCACAACTCGCACCCGGTAACCCGAGGACAGCACGACTAATCGAACTTCGAACCTGCGATTCAGTTCGACTCGGGAGATACCCCATGGATGAGCCCATTATCCCTGTCCCATCCCTAGCCCAAATGGAAGACAGGCTCATCAAGGGCCCAGGTATTCTCTTATAAATACCAGGTTTGAGCGTATGATATTGGATTCACTATATTGTTTTCAGCAGCACCTTTAGCTACTCCCCCTATATATCGTCAGTCACTGACTTGAGCGTCGGAGGGGCTACGCCAGGACACCCTCCTGGCCCCCTTTAACGGTCTTTTTCGTGATTTCAGGCTCAGGACAATTTCAAAACCCTGCGTCTGCACTAGTGACACTTGCTGGGAGCGGACCCTAAATTTCCCGTGAGTATCACCGAGTTTAGGATTTTGATCGACCATTTGAGCATCGGAAGATTATATTCGAGGAGTGCTTCCATGCATTCCAGAGATCAATAGGCCTTGAGAATCCCTTAGGATACAGCCTTAACCAGAGTGGGGAGATTAGAGAAGATAACATCATCAACATTGCATTTAATATCGCTTCAAACATAAAATTAATTCAGTTTTTATTTAATATAACATGAAACAATTTTTGAGTTTAAATAATTTGGATATATAATTTTGATATGATTATTCATCCATCGTGCTCACTAATGTCGTGTCACTCATTTATTGGATATATAATTTTGATATGAGTCATTGCATCTAATATATGAGTGATAACGAATCAAAACTACACACACATGGATTTTATCAATCTAAAAACAAATTTTTTTCATTATTATTAGCGATTAAGTAAATATAATTTGTGCTATTTTTTTATGATTTCTAGAAATTTCAAGAACATGGTGAATAAATTGTAGTCGATAACTATAGATTTACAAAAATAGATTTTTATTAAACATAAAATATTTTTTGCATATTAAAATAACAATTATTATTATAAATACCACATCCAAGTGTAACTCCCCTCTTCATTTCTCGTGTGAAACAACTCGTTCATAATATTAGGCAATCTGCTAGCTGGTTTTCTCCTCTTTCTCACACACAGACAATCAAGAATGAAATTATACTTGATAAATCACATGATAATTGTCACATGTAAGGTTCTACAAAAGAAATTTTGGGTTGATATATGTTGTTTGATCTTCAATTGAGCTGTTGCTTGATCCTTTAATCTCTCCACTATTTTCTCTCCTGGCTTGCCATCTAGCCCCACTCTCTATTTTCCTTCTGTATCTTTTCTTTTTCAAATTTCAATTCCATCAGCTGACACCCCTTTTGTTTTTCATCGCTATCACTTTCTATCTTGGTAAATGAGTGAATCTTGTGGCATTTTCCTCTCATGCGATTTTCTTTGTTTTTTCTTTCTGGGTTTTTTGGAGGAAAAGAATTGAGCTTTATTTGTTTTTTAAATGTTTATCTTACAAATTTGTCTTCTTGGAATGATCTGCATTTGTTTGCTATTGTATTGAGTTCTTGTGGGACGGATCATTTGCTTCTGCGGAGTGCCTTGCATTTGCTCCAAGAATTTTTTGCATCAAGGTAGTTGAAATAAATGAGATTTGGCATTAATAAGTAAACTGTATTGCTGATTTTAATGACAGCTAATGTTTTTACATATGTGTTGTCGTATAGGCTTGATCAGTTCTATCCTTTGTGTATTTTAAATTTCTAAGCAATCCCAAATTAAGTTATGGGGTTGAAACTTGAAATTTTTGAAAGAAATAAATATAAAACTTGGAATTATTTTCATGAGACTGCCGCTTGTCAGATGAAGTCCGCCACCGCGCATGATTAGTATCCACTGTTGTTTGCACATAGAGCATAGTTTTGGACATTTAGATGTCAGGCATGATAGACCTGAAACTGGGAAGCTCTTTTCTTGTTGTTTTTTAAAAATCTGTATGGTATATGTGCCACTACTTATGTTTAAAACTCAGTTATCAGCTGTTTTTTAATATTAAACTTTCAACACTGCCTTTTTGTTATGTGACAGTCAGTACTGATGCGGCATTTGTTTTTACTAGTATAGCTCTTATGGGACTTTGCTTTCTGGCACTGCCTTATTGTCCAGAGTATGGAAGAGTTCTTATGTAGATTTAGAGGTTTTTTTTTCTTTTTTTATTTTCTGGCCGTCATCAGAATTTATGTAGATTTAGAGGTTAATGATTGACATCGTGTGATATGTACTCCTTTATTTAGTGTTTAGCTCAGAATGTATGAAAGCCTTTACAGATTCTATAAAACTGGTGTGTTGAGAATAACAGGGAAAGGATGGAGATAAATCAATTCAGTCACTTCGTTCATACCTGCTGTATATTGGTTGTGTTCCGTGGGCTGGTTTTTAAGTTATGAGCTTCTTTTTTTTGTTATGTTGTCGCATTGCATGAGTTGTCGTTGTGGAATAGTAGAAATAACTGCGGAAATAAATGAAGATTTGTTTGAATTATTTGTCTACACACCCAGAATAAACATGTAGCTATAGCAAGTACCATTGCTTTGACTTTGGCCATTATCTGGATTTTCTGAGGTATTTGATTAGTTTGACTCATGTGATCAAGGTAAGTTGATGACTTCAATTGTTTATGTTAAGTTTGTTTCCTCGGTTTGGGATTGATGAATCATGGATGAATGATTTGGTGATTTGTAGATCTCTCAGAATCTGATTGGTTTGATAAAGAATTGGACTTCAATGTGCTGCCTCAGTTATCTATTTTAACTTCACATGGCTTTGATTTTGTTGATGTCTGTTATTAGCATGGACTCTTCCAAAGAATGTTGCTATGTTTCTTTACTGTGTCGATTTCCAGTCTTATGGCTTATCTGGAATCAATTGCGCTATCGTTTTCAGAGCACAACTATAATTTTTTATGTTCTTCTGCTTGTGTGCTAAACTCGAGATTTCTATTTACTTTCTTTATTTGTTTTTTTGCAAGAACTGAAGATGAGTATGACAAGTCAAAGTGAGGAATGGATGAATTCCAAGAACGGCACTGACTCACCATCTGTTGATGATATTAGTAGCAGTGGGAATATGGAAGCGAATGGTCCACTTAAAAAAGGTCCCTGGACTTCTGCAGAAGATGCAATTTTAGTTGAATATGTTAACAAGCACGGTGAAGGGAATTGGAATGCAGTTCAGAAACACTCCGGACTTGCCCGCTGTGGAAAAAGTTGTCGTTTGAGATGGGCAAACCACCTCAGACCGGATCTTAAAAAAGGTGCATTTAGCCCGGAGGAGGAGCGCCATATCATTGAACTTCATGCCAAGATGGGAAATAAATGGGCCCGAATGGCAGCTGAGGTGTGTGTTACCCTTTCAAATAATCTCATCTATACGTAAAAACACGTTGCAGATTTCCCTTGTTGCCGTAAAATATGTCTGATAATGAATACAATCATGATATAACTATGTTATTGATATTCAAAAAAAGTATACTTGTTTCATGAAAATAAACTGTTAACTTTGATGATCAATTTCCTTGAATTGAATTCAAGAACTCCCGAAAGTTAATAACTTTAATGAGCTGATAAAGACCCGATCTCATTTGTGATATTTTAATCTCATCCATACTATACGGCCTTACCAGAGTTTTACAAAACCGTTTGACAGGCATTACAGGAATATATCATCAATAAAAAAAATACTGCTTCGAAAAACTTGTAAAACAGGTCCACTTTCATGTTTTTTGAGTTTAAAGAAATGGAATGCAAATGTTTTGTTATACTAATGTGTTCTTTGTTCATGAGACAACATCATCACACGAGACGTGATGTGCATGACATGCATCTATTAGCCCAAGTGAAAACGGGAGGGAGAAGGTTCTTTATTGAATAATATATCCCGGATTTTATTACTTTTTATTATTTGGAAGATGAAAAATTCAGCCCATGATTACAAGAAGGAAAACTTGCAGATACTGTACAAATTAATAAAGACACTTTGATATTAATTGCAGCAGGCTTAAAGTACTAATTACTCGTGACTTTATGCTGTACAACAATTGCCATTGATCTTAAATTACACCATAACTTCTCATTTTCTGTCGGATTGGGGATTATTGTCGATTATAATATATAAAATACATATGTTATCTGACTCAGTTCAAATGTATGCACTTGTCTAGCTCCGGAAGTGCAAAGGAAATTTAAGTAATTTCAGTTTTTAGATCTTCTCAAAGCATTGGGGTGGATTGATTTGGGTTTTATTAGTGTTTTCTTATAGTTTATGAAATAATTTGTCCATTTCCTGGTAACAGTTATGACATTCATTCCTTAGTAGAAAAACTTCCGCTGCTTATGTTCTCTTTACAGCTATTGTTTTTTCGTCTGCTATGACTTTTTTCATTATCGCTGTTTAGTTTCCATAACAATGTGCTTGATACTTCACCGACCCCTCCCAATCTTCAGTTCTGATCATACTCTAAGGAAACTCCATCTGTACTCGTTACATCATTGGCAAACAAGGCTAATGCACGTTTAATTTTTTACTGTCTAGCCTTGGATATTTTCAGCTTTATGTGTTCATGAGTGTGGTAATGCTAATCACTGAAATATTAATTTTACAACTTCAGATGTACCTTTACGGCATTACCTTATTCGCGTATCCTGCAGATATACTTTTTCTAATTCATTTTCTCGTTTTTTTTTGCTATTTAGTTGCCTGGTCGCACAGATAATGAGATCAAGAACTATTGGAACACAAGAATCAAAAGAAGACAGCGTGCTGGCTTACCAATCTATCCACCTGATATCTGTTTCCAAGCATCAAATGAGAGCGAACAAAATGATGAAATGGCTGCTTTCTTATATGGTGACGCCCATCATCCCGATTATTTGCCAATCAATCACTTTGAGTTTCCTCATGTCGAATTTAAAACAATGGAACTAGATCAGCTTCTGTATCCTACGGTATTCCTTGATCTTCCTCCTGAAAGCTTGCTTGATGTCCCAGCTAATAGCTTTTTATCACAAGGTCCGGATTCTTCTTACCCTGAGAAATATTTACACTCCACGATTTATCCATCCAAGAAATTTCGAGGATCAGAATCTTTGTTCCCTGGTTTAAATACCAGTGTAGGCAACACTGCACCAGATGAAAATCATTTTCAAAGTGATGGTTCTATGCAGATTTCTGAATCTTTTGTGTTCCCTTCCACCTTTGATCATAATTTGACACCTGATCATGCATCATCCTCAAGTGCACTTCCCGGCACCCATGCCATATTAAATAGCAACACCTCTTCTTCTGAGCCTCCTTGGGCAATGAAGCTGGAGCTCCCTTCACTCCAAACTCATATGGGTAGTTGGGGCTCACCCTCGCCCCCATTGCCTTCCCTCGAGTCTGTTGATACTTTGATCCAAACTCTTCCAAATGAAAACGTTCACTTGTGTAACCTTTCACCTCGAGACAGTGGATTGTTGCATGCTGTACTGTATGAATCAAATAGTATGAAAAACTCGAGGAACAACTCTTTCCATCAGACTTCAAATGCTTCCATTATGCAGGTTGATATGATGGACACCTCATCTCATGATATCCACGAAACTGAATGGAAAGCAATTGCAGAGCCAATCTCTCCTTTATGTCACTCATCGTCATCCATGTTCAGTGAGTGCACCCCTATTAGTAGAAACTCATTTGATGAGCTCCATTCTTCAGGGATAATGCCAGGTCTGCATATTTCTATACTGCATTTTTTAATATTCATCGTTAACCGACTGTGGAATTATCGTTTCTTTTAAATTTGTTTTGCATTTTATTCTCTGGAACATGCTAATTACTTCTTCCTGTTGATTTGAATCTAAAGTTAAGGACGAAGCTGCGGATGACCTGGTTCTGATGGAAAATCACAACATGACTGAAGTAATAAACCAGATGGTCTTCTCCACACCAGATTTCTTGCTAGCTTCCGACTTTTTTGCTCCTAAGAAACACCAGTCGAACAACCATTCTTTGCTGAAAGATGCACTAGGCACATTTCTTTGTGATGATTTAAGCAAGGACTGCAAGCAAATGGATATGCCCGAATCATGTTTATGGAATGCTATGCCCACCGTTTAGTCACTTTACCTTTTTACTTTTGCTGCAACTCTTCCAATACCCGCGAACACACTTTTCTAGTTTCCAACTTGATTTTGCTATAGACTGCAGTTTTTTCATAAATCTGGAACTATTCCGTGATATTTGTTGGTTGTCCTGTTTAAATCTGGAAACAAAGATAAGGGCACATCGTGTTTCATTTGAGAGTCGCACGCAGAGCTTCATTATTTCTTGGAGTTTGCTTGAATATTATCATTGCTTTTATATCATTTTGCTTTTGGTTGATTAGTCTGTGTCGGTTCTCAAAGTCTCATGGGCACATTACCATTAACAGCATTCACTTGAATGAACCAGAAACTCGGTTCCGGATTCCAAATGATAGATTAACTGTATTATCTCTTCAAATTCAATGGATATATATGTGGTGTCTTATTGTACCTTATTTCTGTCTTTCGGATTACATGTTTTATGTATTACCCAAACACATTTTTTCAGAAACAACAAATTTTCTAGCACGAAGACAAGGCCTGAAGTATTTGGTAGTTTAATAACAAGCGAATTGATCCCCTCAGAAAAGCCAAGAGCAAAATCAGGATTCACAAGTGATTGATAAAATCAGCTACATTGATGATACGTTTCGTTAAAAACAATGTTTCGTACAAAGTGATATTCGGAGCAGAATGTTGATGGGACAACATAAATGGATTGATGTGATTTATCCACAGCACAACTGAAGCTGTCCTGAAAAATACAATTTACAGTCTGATAGCAACAATTATCAATGATCAGTTACTGACTGAACTTTTGCTCATTTAAAGTACACAGCAAATACAATAAACATATGGAAATTTCAGTTTACTGGTATCGTCATGAAAGTTCACGAATGTAGTTACATTATCCTTTCGGGTACAATTTTTTCACAAATAACGTTCATTTACTGAACAAGAGGCATCCATTACCTTTATCCAAAGTTAACTCCGCTGTCTCACCCTCCTTCCACTAGTATCACCACCGTCAGATAGCTGAGCCCAAACACTTCGAGACTTGCCGCCGCCGCCGCCGCCGCAATCCTCATCGCAGCCAGCTACGGTCTTCAAAAGCTCGGATTGTAGAGCTGAGAAATTTTCTTTCAGGTTTTCAAAGCCATCCGAACGCATAACAGCTGAAACGGCATGATTAAGGACATGAAAAACTAAGAAAATTTTCAAGATTTTTTTTTTGAAATAAAAAAAATATTAGCCGCAAGCTTATGAACATTGCACCATTTTCATTAAACTTAAAATTTCAAACCAATTATATTTGCGAGTTTGGGCGCACTTCTAATATGCATAACCAACCCATAACATTTTAACTTTCAAAATAAAGAAAAACACTGAAAAGTTCATAGCTACGAACCACATAGGTAAACTAATAATAAAAATGAAAAGTCAAATAGAACCATTTAACTAAGAATATGAGGTAAATTTGAACTACAAGCAATTAGTTTAGTTACACGGCCCCACCCACCTTAGGCCTTTTTTTCATGTTGGTTACATTTATGGGTGCTTGTTATTGTTGAAAATTCAAGGTAGTATTTGCAATTACATTAAATGGTAGGGTGGGTCAGTCAGTCAGTAAGTCAGGACCTGACAATAAGCATAAGTGCAACCATGATGAGAATGGGAATTACCACGGCGAGAACAGAAAAAAACGCAGACGGATGAGACTTCGTAACGATAAACCACTGGAAATTGATTTATAAACAAAAATGGCATTTAATCCTATACCTGCCAAGTTCTCGGCAGCAAAACTAAGGCAAACTCTTTTCAATTCTGAAGCATGGCAACGATCTGCCAAAGCAAGTATCTGTGACACAGAATTCACAGATATATCCTTGCAGAGATGAGATTCGCACATCCGTCTAAGTCTTCCTAAACCATAACGATCAGCTGCTGCCAGCAACTTTGCAGTTAATGTGTCGGTTACCAAGGGAGAAGAACAGGAGCTAGATGCGATGAGCTCATCTTCCACCAATGCATCTCGGTATATAAAGTGCAGAATAGCCTAAAAATACCAACAAACTTCAGTAATCAATAAGAGTAGCAGAAACAAACAAAGTTCATTTACGATTTTACATCCTAAAGGATATCACCTCTAGAAGTGAAACAAAACATCAAGTAAACAGTAAAGTAAGAGGTAAGAAAACAGTACCAGGAACAGATTATATTGCAATTTCTTAAGTCTTACCTTAAAAACTTCAGGTTCCGTGTCTGAAACAATAATCTCTTGCTCATCACTATCAAATCCTTCAAAAAGCTCAGACCGGAGTGTGGGGGAACGTGCAGCAAGTACCAACTTGTGGGCATGAAATTTCTCCCCAGCCACATTAAAAACAATGTCAGAACCTTCCCTATTCTCCAGAAGCATTCCAAAATGCGACCCAATATCAGAATCAGGGACATGAATCGAATTTAAACTAGAAGAATCTATGGCAGAAACCACAACTCCAACAGTACAGTTAATCTTCAAGCAATCATCTTTAAGATAATCTGAACTTTCAAGCAACGCTCTTCTGAAAAACCTTTTGTATCCCCTGTATTCAGTATATTGATAACCACATATGAGAACTCAAAATTGGGTGAGGGATGAAAATCTTCTAATCTTAAGAATCAAATATTTTCTTTATAAAATTTAAGTAATATAAATAATATTCCAAACAAAGTTTCAGAATGTGTTCTCCACGTTTGCTCCAAGAGAAAGCAACCCTTATCACATTATTTGTGATCTAAACTCCCATTCCACGAGAATCTTTTTCAACCTAAAAAGAAATTCATGGAGCTATCACCCAAACTTCTCAATTTACAGGACTCGCTCATTGTCATATGGCGACTAGCAAACAACACAAAAACTAAATCGAGTTTATTGCCTGGCTTGGTTGCAGCATCAGAAGTATTTGATGAACCTATTTAGTATTCACCAAACATCCTATGTATATGCTGTCACAAAAAACTGCAACAGCAGTAACCGAGAGGTAATCAAATCCCCTTCTCCACAAGCTTGAAAATAAGGTACCAAATTGATGTACACTAGGCAATCATCCTCGGTAGTCCCAGAAAAGGTTACATTAATAGACCTGAAACTGCGCCAAGCATTTCAGAAATCGCATGCTCAACAAACTTCATTAAAAGAGAACCACCAATTTAATCCTACAATCAGAAACTGTAATCCCACAAGGTCGTGAATTCCTAAAGTGATTTATCTGAATTTTAGTGTAATCAAATCAACCACAGCATTCAGATGAGGCTCATTCAAGAATAGATTAACTACTTGTTCCCCTGGAGTATTTGTTTGATAAATGTTATGATATCTACCAATTTTTTAAGGGTACCTTTTTCTTGACGCAACACTGTGAAACTGAGGGTTACTATGGTTTCATAAGAGCTAAAATATTACCAAATACTTGATCAAAATACATTGGTTACTCCAATATCTAAATTAGCACAGTGGACAACACAAAATTTAAACTTTATATAGCAAATATTTAGAAAATGAATACAATAATTTTCTCAACTCTGAATGCCAAGCAAGCCACAATCCTTTCCCGATCCCATTGTCGAGATAGAACATGGTCATCAAGAGACCAACAGAGCCAAATCTAAAACACAATTCATCTAGCAAATGTCCCAATAAATTTACATTTCTACGGTTCAGAACACAATCAATCAGAAGAAAAACAAACACCATCATCAAGAACCAAATGAAAATTCAATAAAACTAAAGCTTGCCCAACCCACGGTATATCAACAAAGCAGCTTAAATAATGAAAAAAATAAAAGCAAGAATACATAGGACTTTACCACATGCTGCCGCGGTATTTAAGAGTATATGGACCGCTTTCCAGCGACCTATCAAAATGGCTGTGCACTTTGTGCTTCCCTTTGCCGCTCTGGTCAACCAAAGTAAGCTCGAACAGCGCCCGCACATCCGTACCATCGCTAGCTAAAGCAATGAAAACTGAGACATAAGTAGAATTATCCTCCACGTTTTTACCATCGGGGTAAAAGTAAATTGCCCACTTATATCCTCCAACGGTGAAATCTTCGCTGGCAATGTGTTTGCCGACACCCAAGCCTTTGGCGAGGGAGTACCCCTGGATCACAAACCTGTGAGAACCATTAATCGTCTCCGTTACGTAACGAGAGCTCGTGGGTGAAATCAGCGAGTTCTGATTCGGGATTTTTTCCGGCGCTCCTGACATTAATGGATCCGCCTGTGAGTTTTAGGGGTAAAGTGGCTCAGATATGTACGGTGGATGATTGTCAAAAGGATCACGAAAATTGATTTCGTGTCGATTGAGGGATGTGGATTAGGGTTTTGTATTTAAAGTTGGGGAAATTCTGATAATCGGTTGCGGAGAAAGAAAAGAGACGAATTAAATTTGTTGTAATGTGAAATTTTTAAGCATAAGATACTTAAGTAAAATATTATATATAAATATAACGATATTATTATATATGAAAATGATAAATATGTACGGAGTTCAACTTAAAAAGTACAACTTAAATAATTATTAAATAATTATTCCTTATCTCGCGTTCGGTTCTTTTTTATTTAGTTTGCAGGTCTTTTGTGGAGATCCGGACGCTAATCATATTCTTAATCATCATTGGGACAACTTAATCAATTATAATAAATATGGTCTAAATTGTTTTTTTTTAAATGCCAGAATATAATGGGATTCAATCTAATATATGTATCAGTATTAAAGTACAAATCTTGTACTATATATATATACAATCATTCAACTAAGGTTTAACAACTAAATGTCAAGTGTCAAAACCCTATCTCTAATTCAAGTCCGTAGTCTCCACTCTAGTCACGATCTATCTTCATCTCCTCGACCCTGAACCTTTCTCACATGTTGTCATGCACACATACAAACACGACAACAGCCGGATAACTCCGGTAAGATATATATCCCAATATAAACAATGTAAACATGCAGTCATATAAAAGCATATATAAAAGCATGTAACACATATCCATAACATGTATCAAATCTGAAAACCATGTATCAATGCAATCTCTGAATCACACTCTGTGACTCCTAGACTCTGACTCGACTCATCCTAATCTAGGGATCCCGATCTGAATAAGAACGCAACGTTCTCCCATCTACTTTACCCCAGCTAGATGGTGGTAGGCGTTCTTAGTCCCAGACTTTGGCTGTCTATATTTAAGATCTGCAATAGGAGTCGGTCTCCTCCTCAGTCTATCGATATATATCCAAAAGTCCAGTGACTTGGCGGTTCTGCCAAAGACTAGGCGTATCTGTCCAACTTTAACTCATGCTTTGCTACAATTCAATAGAGTAAGCATATCAATCTCAAGTATTGCAAATATCAAATGCAATAATCATTCAGTATGTGATTTTGGGAAACTTAAGTCAAATCTACTCGAGTTGTGCAATCCCGAATCAACATTTATTTATACATTTCTTTATATCAATCTGACTCTGTCGAAGTCTCGGATTCAATGCCTGTCAATACTCAATCTAGCAATGACAATAACGGGGAATACAATATCAATACCTTCCTCAATCAATACTAGATATAATCAGAACTGAATCAAATTCGGTTTCAACAGCATAACTGCACAATCTCAATATACACATCCATACAAATCAACAGATATCAATACCAACATCTCATAATCGATACAATACAAATCTGATATCAAATCTCAATCAAATCAACTCTGGAAATCATAACAATTCTATACGATATCCATTCTTCAATCCGGTTTCGATTATATGATGTCTAACATGTTAGAACCACCATATATGAATCATATCCGATTCCTTCAACATCATAATTTCAAAACATATCAAAACGTAACAAACTTACGTCTAGTTGTAGCATGTGTCGATAGGAACTCAGTACTGAAGTCGGATTCAAATCAGACGGACGGATCGAAATACAAAGACGTAAGAATTATTCAATTCTTTCTCGTGCTTCCCTTTCTTCGTTTCTTCCTTTTTCTTTCTGAGGAATGAATTTTGATATGTTTATATATATCATGCATGTTTTTAAGCTAGGTGGCTCATTTCTTTGCGCAGCACGTCTCGCGCATATGCGTGACTCTCCTCGGCGCATATGCGCGAGACAATATGTCTCGGCGCGTCTGTCTCACGGTAGCTCGCGCATATGCGCGTCCCTCTTCCGCGCATATGCGTGAGTTCCTCTGGAATTTTACTTGGCTTCTCGGATAACTCGCGCATATGCGCGCACCACTTCCGCATATGCGCGAGGTTCTCTGGACATCGTGTTTGCCAATACACCTCCTCGCACATATGCGCGCCCTATCTCGCACATATACGCGAGGTCCTCTGCCTTCCTCGCGCCTGTGCGCGCATCATGTCGCGCATGTGCGCGAGAGGCACTGTCCTCGCACATTCGACCTCACATGCTGAATCAAATCGTGTCCCGATTAATCCTCTCCTAATCATATCAATTCACAATAAATCAATTCGCAGATTAACAGATAAAAATTCCGGGCATTACACCCTTGATTATGATTGAAAGCCCGTAATATTCATGTTATTTGTGTGATTAAATATCTTTTCTCAAAGGTGTGATAATGTATAATTTTTAAATAATGATTAAGATAAGATTGTATATTGACCATAATATCCTTGAATTGTCTATTTCAATATAATATGAAAATTAAAATTAGTGAAAATTTAATAATTAATATAATATTTAAATTTTTATTATATTTTTTATAAATTAATTTCATATATTTTTATTATTTTCAATCATTTTTAAAAAAATAAATTGTAATACAAATCTATCTTAAATTAAATTTTTATAAATTTTTAATCTTGTTAATTAATTTTTTAATGAAAATAATATTTATTAAATTCTAATTTATTTTGTTTATTAATTAAAATTAATTTTAGTAAATGTAAACTATAATTATAAATATTTAATTATTTATCAGATTATTTTAAGAATATTTATAATTATTTTTAAAAAACAATAATATTGTAATTATTATTAAACTTTATTTTACATTAATATTTAAAATATTATTGCTATTTTAAATATCAAAATAAATGCATATTTAAAAATTTATTTCTAATAAATATATTTAAATTATTTTTAATAAATGTAAATTATAATTATAAATATTTAATTACTTATCCAATTATTTTAAGAATATATATTTAATTAGCACTTGGGGCATTTTGGTCAATACAATAAAATTTACAAAATTAATAAATTATTTTAAAATCATACAAAACATCATGTTATTTATCACTCCATACTATTAATCAACATCTCTCATTTTTTTAATCATTCTAATTACTAATCATTTACTTATCTCATCACACATACCAAACGGAGCCAAAAAGTACAACTTAGTAGTTTGTAAATTACATTAATTAAATAAATAATATTAACGAGTTTTATGTCACATAGTCAATTCGGATAATAAAATTTTAGCAAATTTTTTTTATATCTATATTATTATTATTATAATAAAAATGTGATCACAACATCAAAATATTTATTTAATTTCATAATCATTCTTCTTATCCTATTAAAAACCTACTCAAATCACTTCATATTATATATAGAAAAAATATATACAAAACTTCTCTTTTAAGCCAAACAATTATTCTAAATTAAAAATAATTTCGCGTTAATTGTTTAGTATTATTTAGTCAAATTAAAAATAATAATTACACGTGCAACGCTTAAATATCTTTTACTAGTATATATAAAAATGTGCGACGTGTCTCTTGGACACTGGAGGAAAATGATGCTGCAATGAAAATTTTATGTTGATTATTTATGGGCATAATCGGTTGCCTTGAGATTTTCAAAATGAAATTTTGGTTCCATGGTAAACGTGTACTGTACAGTATCCCATATTAATTTTTTTTAAAGTTTTTGGAAGCATGTCGGCCTTCGGGTCTGGTTGCCCCGCCAAACATGAATAATTTCTCACTTTCTCGTCTATTAAGTGCCATGTACATCATCTATCTCATCTATTTCTTCATTCTCACCTACATCATCCAAGCATAATTAGTTTACGGACTCAACAAACACATTCAAGTACTAGAAAATATATAATATCATAGTAAGACATGCATAGGACGTGTGAATATATACTTAAAACACTTCTTGTTTCACTTTTATACGATGATATATGACGTAGTTGTAGTAAGATTAATTTGAACACATGCTTAAAGTTTCATGATCATGTAGCTAGTTGCACAACCTAGGATTATCATTCGATACCGATGATCGTGAAACAACTCCCAAATAACATTAAAAAAAAAAAAAACCCTCTTTAGACTCCAAATTAACTTCTTTCAAACCCTTTCACCCAAACTTGGACTTGGGGATCACATGGAATGAAAAAAGCTTCACTTACTCATATCAAAATATGTCGTTATTTGTAAATATACCTCGCAATAACACATCATAATATTTATATGCATGCATCTTTAATCAAAATAATACATAAAAAAAGGTTTTTTTTTTTGTCTGGTTGGACTTCTATTATTTGTTTAACTTGGTCCGAAAACCGACCCATGAGTATAATTAAAAGAACAAATATTTTCATTTATTAAAATCCTCAAAAATTCGATAAAATTAAATAAAACATGTATAATTATTAATAATTATTTTCATAATTTTTTCCTTGCATGGCTAGTTTCTTTTCCCTTCGTCCGTATCATGCCCCTACCTGAAAATATCAAAACAAGTTCTCTTTGTAGCATATACATTCATAATTAAATATTTAATCACCTATATTTATTGATTGAAATTGAGTAATTAATTCATTTAAATTCTCTCGGAAGTGGATAAGTGAATGATGGACATTACAACTCCTCCGCTATAATTAATTTTTCGTCACTTTTAATATTTAATTATATAAAATCATGTAAATAGTAAATATCCATTTATATTTTTAGGGCATTACTTTATTATAAATACCATAATTCATATAATCATGCTACTAAAATTTGTTGGATCTTTAAAAATATTTTACAGGAAAAAATCATTAAAGTACTTAAAGTTCCATGTATAGAGAAACTTTGGCTATTGAACAAGATCAGTTTCCACCCGTGGCCTCTGTGAATGTAAATGTCACAGATCTAAGGACTTTGTTGGATGATAAAATAATAAAAAAGAGCAGGTAATTCAAGAGAAAATCACAAATAACTGTTGGATATCTAAGGGTAAGATTTTTGAAGTAAATGAAAGGTTTGAAATAAGAAGGGGACTTATTCCAGATAATTAGTGGTGAGTCCATGACCTTTAGGCCGATGAACCAACACTTCTCAAAGAGGATGTTGGATTCAAAGCCGAGAAACCGACGTTTCTTAATGAAAGTGAAGAATTCAGAGCTGATAAATCAAGCTGTTATTATCAGTTTAGTTTACCAGAATGCAGGACGTAAATGGTACCATGTAGGAAACAAGGAATCTTGCTCACAAAAGGAAGTTATCTTATCACAAACCGAAATATTAAAATTACTTGAGGGTCATCTTACCTAGAGAATATGAGTCAAAGATACATGAAAGCGTCTCCAACAAAGGAGAATCGTGAGAAACAAAAGATTCCATGAAAAATCAAATTTGTTCTCCCCTCAAAAAGTGAAATTGGTAATAAATTGAAAGCGACCCAACATCTTTGCAAAAGTGTTAGAGCTTGTTTCTTGGTGGTTTTGTTTTTTGGAAGGAGCTTGACATTTCTTTCTTTTCTTCAGTCCTAGATGAGAAGCCCACTAAAAAAACATGTTTTTCCTTTTTAATGGTGACTTCATATGTGGTAAGAATATTGACTAGATCTTCAATGCTAGCCTCCAACTTGTTTATATCGAAGTTCACCACAAACCCATAAAACAACCTCCAACTTGTTTATATCGAAGTTCACCACAAACCCATAAAACAATTTGATCCGGTTTATCATCTCTTCTCTCCTAACCTTTATTCAAATTCTTCACGGTAACAACGGTTTTGTACGCATATAAAATCAAATGGGCCAAACTCATACTCCAACGATGGGCTTCGTTCTTGTCTTTTCTTAGGCATACAAAATTTAAATTTTGTGCCAATACTTTCAAATAAAAACAATCACTTTCATTCTGAGTTCCATATCTTCAGTGTCATCATATTTTTACAATTTAACATTTTTCGTTAGAATAAATGCTATCAACAGTAGCGTAGAAACGAACTTGTAGAGATAAACCAATAACCGAAACAAGTATGATGTTTACAGTATGACTATTGTGTAAAAGAAAGCAAAACCAAGCCGAGGCCTATAGCGTGTACAGTTTCCTTAAAACAGATTCGTCCTCTCCGGTATGTACTTCGAGGTTTCAGCGGACGTCTGTTTCTTAGGATATAACGGAACAACCAGCAGTGACTTAGCACGAGACACTACTACGACGAACTGCAAACATACCTTTACTTTATCACCGAGATTTAACGGAGGCCAAATGGAAAAATAACAATATGAAATACAAGGGAGTGCTTGAAAGAGATAAAATTTTCATATGTTTGAAATGAGGAAATAAAATCACTATTTATAAGCCCCAAAATGCACACCAAGAGTCATGCAAGATTAATTAACTCGATTAATCTTCCCATTAACTCAAAAATATGAAGAGCCAAAACTCTTCAACTAACTCAAGAATGTGGAGAGCCAAAAGACACTCTCACATTCATGAGACATAATTTTTATTCAAACTCTAAATTTGATTAAATTTCCAACAATCTCCCACATGAATGAAAACTGATACAAATCTTGGTGACAAAGTTCTACAATTGAATCCTGCATAGATAGGTAGGTGTTACCCTTTGAACCTTCCCTCATGAAATATATTTGCTTTACTAGCTGACAAGTAGACACTGATGTCTTAGAACTGTTCTGCCGTTTATGTAAATTAAGATATACTTCACACAGACTCTCCCTGATACTATTCAGTTCTCATGATTGTGTTCGTTTTGGTCATGAACACACGCTTGGTTCTGCGAGAGGGTCTAGAAATGAGCCTTACAATTCATTCGAAGCGGCCCCACTTCTCTCTCACATAAGTGATTCTATATTCTTCTCATCAGAATCATTAAAAGTCGTAAGCTTATCCTCAACATTCACTGTTTCATAATAGAATGGGCTAGGGATAATCCCCACAGTGATTCTCTAAATTAGTGCGATTAGGTTTTCCCATTGAACCTAGTTCTTGGGATCTCCAGTCATCGTAGGTTGGGTTTTCCTTCACACCAATTTATTCTATAGGCTTGATCTCCATTCTCCTTGACATTTTTGCAACTAACTCTCTGTTTAATTCCTTGGTTAGCGGATCCGCTATATTATCCTTTGACTTTACATAGTCAACAGAGATAACTCCGGTTGAGAGCAGTTGTCTGATGGTATTGTGTCTACGACGTATATGCATAGACTTACCATTATACATTTTATTTTGTGCTCTTCCAATCGCAGATTAGCTATCATAATGTATGCATATAGCCGACAATGATTTTTTCCGATCCTAGAACATCTTCTAAGAAGTGACGCAGTCATTCAGCCTCTTCAGCAAACTTTTCAAGAGCTATAAACTCAGATTCCATCGTGGATCTGGCTATTACAGTTTGTTTAGAAGATTTCCACACAACTGCTGCACCTCCTAAAGTGAATACAAATCCACTTGTAGATTTTGAGTATTTCATATCAGATATCCAATTTGCATCGCCTGTATCCTTCAATAACAGTAGGATATCTGGTATAGTGCAGCCCATGATTACGAGTGTACCTTAAATATCTTAGCAATCTGATAATTGCTTTCCAGTGTTCAACTCCTGGATTACTCGTGAATCTACTCAATTTGCTCACTACATAAGCTATGTCTGGTCTTGTACAACTCATTAAGTACATCAGACTTCCAATAAGTCGAGAGTATTATAATTGAGACATACTCTCACCTCGATTCTTTGATATATGTTTACTGGTATCTATCGGGGTTCTAGCTAATGCAGAGTCATCCTTATATATTTTGTCAACATAATGTGACTGATTTAGAACTAGCCCTTATGATGTTCTATGAATTTTAATTCCAAGGATTACATTGGCTAAGCCCAAATCTTACATGTCAAATCTTGAGTTCAATAACTTCTTGGTAGATTTGATCATCTTATCATTACTACCAATTATAAATATGTCATCTACGTAAATACATAAAATGACATATCCATTTTCAGTGGTTTTTATGTATACACATTTGTCATATTCACTGAATTTAAATCCACTTTCTATCATGGCTTTATCAAATTTTTCGTGTCATTGCTTTGGTACTTGTTTTAAGCCATATAGAGACTTCACCAGTTTACAAACCTTGTTTTCCTGTCCAGTCGCAGAAAATCTTTCAGGTTGTTCCATGTAAATTTCTTCTTCTAAATCTCCATTTAGAAAAGCTGTCTTTACGTCCATTTAGTGTACTTCAAGATTTTGCAAGGCGGCAATTGCGAGTACCACACGAATAGAGGTTATTCTCGATACAAGATAATATGTGTCAAAGTAATCAAACCCTTCACGTTGATGGTAACCTTTGATTATCAATCTGGCTTTATACTTATCTATGGTTCCATGTGATTTCATTTTCCTTTTGAAAATCCATTTACATCCTAGTGGTTTGCTTCCCGGAGGAAGATTTACTAATTCCCACGTATGGTTTTGTAAAATGAATTCCATTTCGGAATTGATAGCCTCTTTCCATAGAGGTCCCTCAGATGAACTCATTGCTTCCTTGAAGCTTTGAGATTCACTTTCCATCATGAAAGTGATTAAATATAGACCAAAGAATTTCTCAGTCCTAGCTCTCTTGCTACGTCTAGGTTCAATATCTTGATCAAGCTTTTGTTCTTTATCAATTGTCTCATACAATCTTTTGGATGAACTTTGTTCTTCCTTAGATTTGTATGGAAACATGTGTTCAAAGAACGGAGAATTTCTTGATTTCATTATCGTATTCTTGTGAATATCAGGTATTTGAGATTCGTGTACAAGAAAACGATACGCGCTACTGTTTTGAGCATATCCAATGAAAATGCAATCAACAGTTTTTGGTCATATATTTACTTTCTTTGGAGTGGGTATTGCTACCTTGGCAAGACACCCCCACATTCGCAAGTATTGGTAGGAAGGTCTTCTACCTTTCCATAACTCGTATGGACTTTTATCTTGCTTCTTTCGGGGCACCTTATTTAAAAGGTAATTCGCTGTTAGAACAGCTTCCCCCCACATGTTCTGTGGTAAACCAGAACTTAATAACAGCATTCATCATTTCTTTCAAGGTGCGATTCTTTCTCTCTGCAATATCATTTTGCTGAGGAGAATAAGGTGCAGTTCTTTCGTGTTTGATACCATGTTGAGCACAAAACTCAGCAAATGGTGATTCATATTTACCTCCACGATCACTTCTTTGCACCTTAATTTTCTTGCTAAGTTGGTTTTCAACTTCACTCTTATATTGGACAAATTTGTCAATAGCTTCATCCTTACTCTTAAGAAGATACACATAACAAAATTTTGTGCTATCGTCAACAAAAGTAATGAAGTATTTATTTCCACCACGAGTTTGTACACCTTTTAAATCACATATATCACTGTGAATTATATCAAGCGGTTCACTATTTCTTTCAATTGTTCGAAAAGATAATCTCGTTAGTTTTGTCTCAACACAAGTTTCACATTTGTGTTGTTTATCAATTTGGAATGCATGAATGCTTTTCATGTTAATTAGTCTACGAATTGTATCATAATTAACGTGTAAGTCTATCATGCCACAAACAAGAAGACTCAAGCAAGTAAGAAAAAGTATCAACTTTATTCATCACATGCTTAATAGCCATTACATTGAGTTTGAATAACCCATTACAAACATAACATTTGCCAACAAACATTCCACTTTTCGACAAAACAACCTTGTCTGACTCAAAGACAATGCGGAAACCATGCTTGTTAAGAAGCGACCCGGACACCAAGTTCTTGCAGATGTCAGGTACATACAACACATTGTTCAGAGTCAGTTCTTTTCCAGATGTCATCTTTAGAACAACTATTCCTTGACCCTTGATCTCAGAAGTAGCGGAATTTCCCATGAATAACTTTTCCTCATTCATAGATTCCTCAAGAGTAGCAAACATCTCTTTGTCCGAGCAAACATGGCCACTGTCACCAGTGTCGATCCACCACTCCCTTGGGCTTGAATCCACCAGATTAAATTCTGATATTACAGCACAGAGATTCATGTTAGAAACCTCTTGAGATATGTTATCCACCACATTGGCCTCTCGGTTTCTTTTTGGCTTCTTGCATTCAGATGCCTTGTGAACCATGCCATCACAGTTATAGCATTGTCCAGAGAACTTCTTCTTTGAAATGCCTCCTTTGGGTCTCATGTTCAACCTTTTGTTGGAGGAGAAAAAGGTTCTCTTTTTCGATCTTTGAGCATGCTCGACAACATTTGTCTTAGCAGCAACAAGAGAGAACAATCGTCTTTCCGAACTCTTGTTGTCTTCCTCGATGCGAAGTCGAACAATGAGTTCTTCAACATTCATCTCCTTGCACATGTGCTTCAAGTAATTTTCGAAATCTTTTCCAAGCTGGTGGTAGTTTCTCAACAATAGCAGCCACTTGGAATGATTCGCTCAAAGTCATCCCCTCACCGTGAATCTCGTGAAGAATCACTTGGATCTCTTGAACTTGGTCGATAACTGGCTTTGAATCCACTATTTTAAAGTCCAAAAAGCGGCCAACAAGAAACTTCTTGGCCCCGGCATCCTCGGTTTTGTACTTTCTGTCAAGAGATACTCATAGCTCTTTAGACGTTTTCTTTTCGCAAAACACGTTGTAGAGCGAATCGGCCAATCCGTTTAGCACATAGTTTCAGCATAAGAAATCATAATGATTCCATGCCTCCACAGCACTAACAGATTCAACATCTCCCTCACCCTCCTCGAGTTTAGGAGCATCCACAGACAGGAATCTGGCCAGGTTCAGCATTGTTAAGTAGAACAGCATCTTCTGCTGCCACCTTTTGAAGTCCACATCAGTGAACTTTTCAGGCTTTTCACCGTGACTGGCTGGGACAGCAATTACAGCAGCACGTGGGGTAACATGAGGGATAACTTGAGCCACTAGTAGGAACAACATAACTAGTTTTCCTTTAAACGCTGGTTTCAGTAGCCATATATGAAAAAAACCACGTAATGAGTTATCTGTTTTAAGTTTGTAAGAATAAATGCTATCAATAGTAGCGTAGAAACGAACTTGTAGAGATAAAACAATAACCGAAACAAGTGTGATAGTTTACAGTATGACTATTGTGTAAAAGAAAGCAAAAACAAACCGAGGCCTGTAGCGTGTACAGTTTTCTTAAAACAGATTCGCCTCTCTCCGGTATGTGCTTCGAGGTTTCAGCGGACGTCTGTTTCCCAGGATACAACGGAACAACCAGCAGTGAATTAGCACGAGACACTACTACGACGAACTGAAAACATACCTTTACTTTATCACTGAGATTTAATGGAGCCAAATGGAAAGATAACAATATGAAATGCAAGGGAGTGCTTGAAAGAGATAAAATTTTCATATGTTTGAAATGAGGAAATGAACTCACTATTTATAAGTCCAAAATGCACACCAAGAGTCATGCAAGATTAATTAACTCAATTAATCTTCCCATTAACTCAAGAATATGAAGAGCCAAAACTCTTCAACTAACTCAAGAATGTGGAGAGCCAAAAGACACTCCCATATTCATGAGACATAATTTTTATTCAAACTCTAAATTTGATTAAATTTCTAATATTTTTATCCATCCAAGAAAATAATATACTATTTCATTATATTATAACCTCATTGTGGTTGAGTCCAAATCCACGATAAATGAATGTCTGGAAGTTAACCGAGAAAGGTCCCTGATGCGCTCAAGTAATTCAAATAAAAGAAACAACGGGCAATCGGTTTCACAGAAGAACGTGGCCCATGATCGCGGCAGAAGCGGAGAGAAACTCCCAAGCATTGAACAAAAGAGCAACTCGGCAGAATGAATAAAACACAACACACACATGGACAAACTCTTGCAAACTCTATGCAGATTTCACTAGTGATAGCTCAAGAATTTTTCATGTTTTTCATTCCATATTTTAGTTTTTCAAGTCATTGTTACTTAAATTCGAGCAACTTTTTCTGTTATATTTTAATATTTTGTAAACTCTTATAGTTTATTGTAAGAGTTTACAATAAACTATTGTTCGGGTCTATAAATACAACATCTTGAAGATCAAACAAGAGTTTTTGAAAGGGATTCAAAGCATGAGCAGATAGCATTAAGAAATCTGCTATTTGAGAGCACAAGCCCTTGTGTGATGATATATTTGAGATGTACATTTTAAAGGATAAATTTCTCACACACAATCACTCACACATATACAAGAGATCTGAATTTCAAAGTTTCACAAAGACATTAAAGATTGTGTTTATAGTCTAGGCATAAGAGACGTTAAACATTATACGGATTGTGAGGTTACGCCTACAATCGAGAGTGTGCTAGGAGTTTCAATCAGGTAAGAGATAAGTACTAAGTTGAAATGAGATTGTACAAAGTGTTAAATCAAAGTCTTTTAGGCAAAAGATAATTCATAAGTTGAAATTTGTGTCTATTTATTTATTGCATTACTTATCATTTCTACTATTTTTAAAGATACATTGTTAAAATAATTTATGTGTTCTTCAAATGCTAAAATATCGCATACAAAGTGTTTGATAAAATGCTTCAATCAAAATATTTGTACTCATTCAACTTGCATATATTTTTAAATACTTTACAAAATGTTTAATCGGTTTCTACGAAGAATTATTTTGAGTTTCTTCCGCTTGGTTTGAAAATCAAACTCGATTTTGTTCAATATTTCAAGAATCGAGCTATCGTAGCTCAATGATGATCTCCCTAATCGATCATAACACAGTCTTATGAATAGTTAATTAAAATATATGGTATAAATGGAATAAAACGATTTTTTATTCTCGAATCAACCTTTAGTAAACAAAATTAAATTAACAATTGTTTAAAAAGTTATTGTTATTATTGAGTAAATAGCATATTATATTATAGAAATATGAAATTTGACAAGACATTTGAAATGTTTTTTTTTTTAGAAATGAACTTTTCATTTATGAAAAATTTATATACAAACTTAATATATTTTCATATATATATATATATATATCTTATATATATTATTAGTTTTTTTATGGCTCGCTATTTAATATTTTCATATATATATATATATTATATATATAAAAGATTTGTATTTTTTAAACACAACTTCACATATAATGTATTATATATCTTATAATCATAGAACAACAACAATTATTTAATATATTTTGAATGCAAGGCAAGTTGAGCCAAATTTACCAACTTCCAAAATTCTGAATGATAGTCAAAATCACTCTAAATTCCCTTGTTTTGTGTTTTGATATTAAAATTTTCAAATTTGGGTTTCAGTCATGTAACTTATGTTGTGTTTTGGATTTTGATCCTTTTTATGAAATATTGACATTGCACCGTATGATTCAGTATTTCTTGGTGCCTATGTAAATATTTTTCAGGACCACACCAATATTTCCTACGTCACGTCAGAACACCAACAAAAAAATTCCAAAAACCGAAACATGACCTAATATACGAGGCCAAAGCCCAAATTTGAGTACCTGCAGAACTAGTTAGAGCAAAAATAGAAAATTTTGAAGGATCATTTTGACTATTTTACCCAAAATTGCATGCTAATTTTTCAATTAATTAAAATATTAATTTTTTCATCATAATTAATAGTGATTACATAATAATAAATTCTCAAAGTATGCGCAAATAAAAGTTTTAACCAAATAAAAAATATACATTATTTTCTATATTTATGAATTTGTTTATTTAAAATTCTTTACATATTGTTATAGAATCTGATATATAATATCTAAATATAACTAATTTTAAATAAAATATCAGTTTATCATTTCCGTGATATTAACACTAAAATAGAAGAATATTTGCAACTTCTAGAAGAGAAATATTTTCACTTAAAAAAAATCATTTTTTCGTGTTTCTTAAACACAATTTTTTCCCCTGCTTATCAGTTTAATTCAAATCCAGAAACTGATCTCATGTTGATTCTAGTTCTTAAAAAATGATTATATTATTTTGGTAATTAAATGAAATTTTTTCTGGAAACTATTACCTTTCTATAATCCCAAATTAAATTTTACATTCATTTATAGTTCACAATATACTATCAAATCATATCTTTAATTCACAAATACTCCAATAAAGATATTTTTGGTATTTATTAAAAAGATAGTATTATAATCCCTTGTTTATCAAACACTATATCTTAAAATGTGTTCAATTTTTCACTTTTATTTTCAAACATTTGAGTAGGTTTTTTGTGAGACTGGTCTCACGAATCTTTGTCTGTGAGACGGGTCAACCCTATCAATATTGACAATAAAAAGTAATACTCTTAGCATAAAAAGTAATATTTTTTCATGGATGGCCCAAATAAAATATTTGTATCACAAAATACGACTAGTCGGACCGTCTTACACAAGTTTTTGCCTAAAACATTACCCATTTCTTCCCAATCCATAAATTTAATTAATTTTCTAAAATATAATTTTTTACAAACATTCTTTAAGTACTTCATTTAAGTTTAATCTGTGTATCATTTGACCCATATACATTAATTAGGTTGTTAATAAAAGATGTTTACTCGATTATTATTTTGTTAGTGTATCAATATGTTATTTAATCTTTAACATACATTAATAAAAAAACGATCCCAATTTTATAAACGACTTTTTTTTTCTTTCTAAATTTATAATATTGAAATTGAATCGTGACCACATCCATTATCCATAACACAAAACTCAAGTGAAACTGTTTCACATACAATTTTATAAGACATATATCCAATCTGACATAACTCACGAAACATATTAATTTTTATGTTGAAAATATTATTTTTCATCGTAGATAAAGTCGATCAATCTATGAATACTACCGTAAGTTGACCTCTTTGTATGTTATTTAATCAAAAGTTTATGAAACTAAAAGTTGTATACTCGACTATTATTACTATGACATTATAACGTCATTATCATTATTATTATTTTGTTGAATTATTATTATTATTGAAAAATTATTATTTTATATTTATTATTAATTAATTTTTTTATATTATTTTATTTTAAATAAATTATATATATTTAATGTATAAATATTTAAATAAAAAATAAAAATGGAGGAATAGGTAAAAGTAAAACAAAAAAGAAAACATGGGAGAATGGAATGGTTAAAATAAACCCAACTAAAAAAGGGTAATGGTTATTCCCATGAATTTACTAATAGTTGTTCCCGTTCCACAAAATATTGATGGTCAATCTGCACGAACCATTCAAATTTTAGATGACATGTTGCGAGCATGTGTATTGGAATCTGGAAAAATTGGAAAAAAAAAAGCATTTATCAATCTTGGAATTTGCCTACAATAACAGTTATCAAGTCAAAATTCAGATGATCCCATACAAGACTTTATATGGACGGAGATGTCATCTCCGCTAAATTGAGACATGGAAGAATGGAGAAGTACCAAGAACGATAAGAGGAGATTAATACCGCCTGATGTCATACAAGAAGTTATTGATAAGGTACATATCATCAAACAAAGAATCACAGAAAAGTTATGCAGATAAAAGAAGAAAAGGTTTGGAATTTGAAATTGAAGATCTGGTTGTAATGCCTGAAGTAAATATCACAAGTTGTTGAATTAGTAATATGAGATTACTAAATAATTAATGATTTTTAAAGAATGATATAAGAGATATCTTAGTCATATGAACTCCAAATTATTTGAAATTTGGATATAACGTAGAACACTAAAAGATATAGAAGTTCCATGTTTTGAGTTTTGAAAAATTTGATCGTTTGACTGGTCCAAATGGATATACCGTATTAAAATATTAAATATATTATATTATATTATATTATATTATTAATATAATATAATATAATATTAAAAAAAACAAAGAAGATAAATTAGAAACTTACGTACAGAATGAATTCAATCATCTTCAACAGAGAGCCGAGAGGAAAAGAAATAAGGGTTTTGCTTTTTTCTTTTCGATCGTGCGACTTATCGGTTTATCCAATCGATGAACCGACTTCAGTTCTGGGATCATTGACACGATGTCTTCGATTTGAGGTATAAATTTTATAGTTTTGGTGATGTTTGAAATTCGTCAATTTCTAGAATAAATATGATAAATTGTTAAATCATACTGAAATTGAAGATTGTTGAATAGTGTATGATTTTAACGAAGTAGAGAAGATTATAGTGGTGTTATTTTGAATTATTTCTAATTATTATAATTAGGGATTTTTATCGTTAGATTGAGATTGGAGAGTTTTTTGTCAATTGTAATTAATTCTGATTATATATTCGGAGTCTACGAAGTATAGGACTACACGTTGATATAAAGTTTTCGTAATTTGACGGATGTTGTAAAATATCATATTACTTGAAATTAATTAATTAGGGTGTATTTGATGGTAGTCTTGTGAATTAAATACACCAGAATATTAAATTGTTGAACGATAAGAATTTAGAATAGAGTTTTATATTTTGTTGAATTAATTGTTGTTGGGCTATTTGATGTTATATATTGAGGCTATTATGATTGTGTTGATACGTTGACAATGATCTGATAATTGTTGTTGAATTATTTAGATGCATCACACGCCTCGGGATCAAAGAAATAGCCAGATGTTATATATACTCGATTATCAGGTACGTGTTGACGTACGAGCATATGTTGTTATTGTTTAGTATTAATGAATACTATTGTGTTGAACGATTGTAAATCACTGGATATAGGTGATTTGATATTATATTTTTTGTTGTTTCTTATTGTTGATGTTGTTGGCTGTCGTTGTTGGGAGACGTCACGTTGATGTTGTTCGTTCAACGATATTGCTATTGCCGGAGTTGGGGTGCGAAGTATCGTTGATGTTATTCATTCGACGATATTGCTGTCGCCGGTGTTGGGGTGCGACGTATCGTCGATGTTGTTGTTCGTTCGATGATATTGCTGTCGCCAGAGTTGAGGTGCGACGTATCGTCGATGTTATTGTTGCAGTGTGATGTTATTGAGGTTGTTGATGGCTGATTGTCCAGAAACGGCAAAGAGGGTATTTCTTTTATCATTTCAGTTATATCTTATGTTGTTGATAATATAACTGTTATGTATTTCGATGATGATTGTTGTGTATGCTCACCCTTTGAGGGCTGTTTCTGTTGGGCAGGTTACAGGACTATGCGTGAGACAGGATAGTGGTGAAGGACTAGGTGTGTCTAGTCAAACAGTCCTGTAGTTAATAGTAAATAGAGACAGTATGATTCATTGTCTTATTTGAGTTGTATGTGTGTATTTAATTATATTGTTTCTGCTACACTGACTTAGATAGTGTGGTGATTGCACTATTTTGTCGTATATGCATTATATTATTACGTCGTCGAAAAGAAAATTTTTATGCATATGACGTCACATGTTGTATGATTACGTGGCGAGGTTTGGGACGCCACATTTGGTGGTATCAGAGCATATGTTAGATATCTGGGATGGTTAGGAGTTGGGTTTGTGATGAGGGAGTTGGATGAGGATATTATCTGCGTGTGTCTGTGCATGTGTTTTGTTTTTGATGACTTCTTGGTATAATTGATTGTTCTTTAGTTGCGTGTGCTTTCGTGCGAAAGGTGTGATGATGATTACTGGATTATAATTGTTAAATGATATGATTAACAATTTGATTTCCAGTGATGACAGCTAGAGAACAGGTACATCCACACGAGGAAACAGAAGAGGTTGACATTGGGTTTGGACAGATGAATCCATTGCCACCTCCTCATATGGGACAGGCACCTGCAGATCAGCCTTTATTGCCTGGTGAGTTGACTTTGGCACAGTTCAGCAGTTATCTTCTGCCGAGATTTGATAGTTCTGATACTGGTGAGCGAGCAGAGGAGTGGATTGAGAGAATAGAGCAGATATTTGTGCCCGCTCCATGTGCTAGGTCTGCTTGGTTACGATTGGCTACATTTCAGCTTTCGAGGTGTACTACTGTGGTGGTAGACGACTGAGGCCGGATTGAGAGCCCAGGGTCGTACTGTGGATTGGGATGTGTTTCGCTCTCGTTTTCTTGATAAGTATTTTTCTATAGCAGCCAGACAGAAGAAAGAGAGAGAATTTGAGGATTTGAGACAGGGCAGTATGTCTGTTGCTGAGTATGAGTCTCGGTATTCTGCATTGTTGAAATATGTGCCACATGTTGCTACAAATGTTCATGCTAAGATGAGGCATTTCTTGAGAGGGTTAAAGTTAGAGTTATTTGATCGTGTGCAATCAAATAACCGGTATCATTTGAGGATGCAGTGACGAGGGCTGAAATGGCTGAGTTGGTTATGCAGGAGTATGGGGCTCAGGGACGATTATCAGAGCCGACTAGGGAGTCATTGCGACCACAAGGACAATTTTTTAAATATCAGAAGGGTTCATCTTCTTCTTCAACATCATCTGGGAAGCATCGATTTGATTCACGACGTGTTGAGAGTCGTGGGAGAAGTTCTCAGTATGTTCAGGGGCAGAGATTGGAGTCCAGAGCAGTGAGATATTTTCGTTGTGGGGGACCTCATCTGATCAGAGAGTGTACACAGACCGAGATCACCTGTTTTGAGTGTGGCGGTGTTGGTCATCTGGCGAGACAGTGTCCTAGTCAGTGAGGGACAGCGAGAGCCTAGGAGTGATAGAGGTAGATCCTCAGAGAGAGGAGGACGACAGTCTCAGCAGTTTACACCACGACCTTCTGGAGGACAGCCACGTATACAGGGAGCTGGTCCGCCTCAGGCATAAGTGTATGCTTTGACCCGAGAGCAGGCAGAGGAGGCACGAGAGGAGATGATAGCACTATGTGTTATTTATGTTCTTATCTTGCTTATATTCTTATTGATACTGGTACCTCGTATACATTTATATCGAGGAGGTTTGTGGTTGAGCATCATATGCGCTCGTCTCCATTGTTTATGCCTCTTTCTGTTTCGACATCTTCTGGAGTTGATATATCAGTTGTATCTATGATATCAGATGATATTATTTCTTATGAGGGCTATGAGCTGAGATCTGATATGATTATTCTAGAGATGACTGATTTTGGTTGTATTATGGGAATTAATGTGCTGAGGAGATATTGTGCGACTGTTGATTGTTATCAGCGAGTAGTATATTTTTATACAGATGAGAAAGAGCGTTGGGCATTTTATGGGAAGGGTTCTCGTCCCCGTGTTCCGTTGGTATCTGCTATCCGGATGTCTCGGTTATTGGACCATGGACATGAGGGTTATCTTATTTATGCTGTAGATGTGACAGAGAAGAAGAAGGAGGTGGGAATAGAGGAGATACCTGTAGTTGCTGAGTTTGCCGATGTATTTCCTGATGAGATTCCAGGCTTTCCTCCAGTTCGTAAGGTGGAGTTTGGGATTGAGTTGATGCCAGGTACTTCCCCTATTTCTCATACTCCTTACAGAATGGCACCAGCAGAGTTGAGAGAGTTGAAAGCCCAGTTGCAGGACTTGTTGGACAAGGGATACATTCGCCCTAGTGTATCGCCTTGGGGTGCACCAGTCCTATTTGTAAGAAAGAAAGATGGAACGATGTGGCTTTGTATTGACTATCGACAGCTGAATAAGGTAAAGATTAAGAATAAATATCCCCTCCCTCGTATTGATGATTTGTTTGATCAGTTGCAGGGAACCTCAGTGTATTCGAAGATTGATTTGAGGTCATGATATCATCAGATACGAGTTAGAGAGGAGGATATTCAGAAGACAACATTCAGGACCAGATATGGGCATTATGAGTTTTTAATTATGTCGTTTGGGTTGACGAATGCTCCAGATGTGTTCATGAGTTTGATGAATAGGATATTTCAGCTTTATCTCGATCGATTTGTTATTGTGTTTATTGATGATATATTGATATATTCCAGGAGTGAGGCTGAGCATGTTGGACATTTGCGTTCAGTGTTACAGGTGCTACGAGATAGATAGTTGTATGCCAAACTCAGTAAGTGTGAGTTTTGGTTGGATCGGGTGGTCTTCTTGGGTCATGTTATATCGAGAGATGGGATTTCTGTGGATCCAACGAAGGTCGAAGCCGTATTACAGCGGTCTGCACCTACATCTGTACCAGAGATCCGTAGTTCCTTGGGTTTAGCAGGTTATTATCGTCGATTTATCGAGGGATTTTCTAAGATTGCTAGACCTCTGACACAGTTGACCCAGAAATGTGTGCGATTTCAGTGGTCTGAAGCATGTGAGAGGAGTTTTCAGGAGTTGAAGCACCGACTAACGACTGCACTGGTGTTATCAATTCCTACAGAAAACGAGAAGTTTGTTGTTTATACTGATGCATCATTACATGGTTTGGGATGTGTTTTGATGCAGGATTGACATGTTGTGGCATATGCCTCGAGACAACTGAAACCACACGAAACAAGGTACCCGTGCATGATTTGGAGTTGGCAGCCATTATCTTCGCCTTGAAGATATGACGACACTATTTATATGGTACCTCGTTTACGATTTATATGGATCATAAGAGTTTGAGATTTTTGTTTACTCAAACAGAATTGAATATGAGACAGAGACGGTGGTTAGATTTGCTGAAGGATTATGATTGTGAGATTGAATATCATCCTGGTCGAGCCAATCTTACTGCTGATGCATTGAACCGTAAAGTGAGTTGTACTGCAGAGGATGTGAGTCATTTATCAGCTATGATAATGTCTTGTTGTTCCTTGGGATATGATTTTGATATCTTGACGACTCCTATCCAGGTATCTACCTTATTAGCTGAACCTGATATATATGGTTGTATTCGTGATGCACAGATGACAGACGAGAGAGTTCAGCGATGGAGGGAGTTAGTTTCTCATAAACAAGATACTCGTTTTAGAGTGGCTGATGATGGCAGTTTGAGGATGAATGATAGATGGGTAGTTCCTGATATATCTGAGTTGCGCCAGGGCCTGTTGCGGCGTGCACATTGTAGTCGATATTCTATCCACCCTGGTGGCAAGAAGATGTATAAGGATCTACGTTCTCAGTTTTGGTGGAAGGGAATGAAACGTGATGTGATTGATTTTGTACGTCGATGTCTCAATTGTCAACAAATCAAAGCTGAGAGGAGAAGGCCAGAAGGTGAATTGAGGAGTTTAGAAGTACCGACTTGGAAATGGGAGCACATATCGATGGATTTTGTGACTCATTTGCCGAGAAGTACTGGAACTATTGATGCTATTTGGGTGATTGTTGATCGATTGACGAAAGTTGCACATTTTATACCTTATAGCATGAGTAGTACGTACTTGACGATGGCACAGTTGTATATACGAGAGATTGTACGATTGCATGGGATTCCAATGTCTATTATTTCTGATAGAGATCCTCGGTTTACTTCTCATTTTTGGGAAGGATTGCAGACTGCGATGGGGACAGAGTTGAGATTGAGTATGGCTTATCATCCCCAGACAGATGGTCAGACTGAGCGTACTATTCAGACGCTGGAGGATATGTTGCGTGCTTATGTTATGGATTTTAAATCTGTTTGGCAGTCATCTATTCCATTGGTTGAGTTTGCGTATAACAATAGTTATCAGAGTAGTATTCAGATGGCTCCATTTGAGGCATTTTATGGGAGATATTGTAGATCTCCGTTATACTGGGATGATGTTGATCGAGCTGCAGTTACCGGTCCTGATATGATTCATGAGATGGAACAGAAAGTAAAGGTGATACAGCAACGATTGAAAGCAGCTCAAGATAGACAGGCCGCCTATGCAAATAAAAGACGAAGACCCTTAGAGTTTCAGTAGGGCGATCGAGTATTTTTGAAAGTTTCTCCTTTTCGTGGCACAGTGTGATTTGGTATGAAAGGAAAGTTGGCACCGAGATATGTTGGTCCGTATGAGATATGGCAGCGGATAGGCACTTTGGCTTATCGATTGGCTCTACCTCCATCTTTATCTGGTATTCATGATGTGTTTCATGTGTCGATGTTGCGGAAGTATGAACCGGATCCTTCACATGTGTTGGATATTTCTGAGGTTCAGTTAGATCCTGATGTGTCTTATGTTGAGAGACCAATTTGTATTTTGGATCGATCTGAACGGAAGCTTCGTAATAAGCTTATACCGATGGTGAAGGTTCAGTGGGAGCATAGAGGTGTCGAAGAGGCCACTTGGGAGACAGAGCGGCATATGAGGGAGCTCTACCCCTACTTATTCTGATGGTATGACGTATCTTTATTTATGCATGTTATTACCGTGTTGACTAATTTCGGGGTCGAAATTCATTTAAGAGGGGTAGAAATGTAATGCCTGAAGTAAATATCACAAGTTGTTGAATTAGTAATATGAGATTACTAAATAATTAATGATTTTTAAAGAATGAGATAAGAGATATCTTGGTCATATGAAGTCAAAATTATTTGAAATTTGGATATAACATAGAACACCTAAAGATATAGAAGTTCCATGTTTTGAGTTTTGAAAAATTTGATCGTTTGACTGGTCCAAATGGATATACCGCTATTAAAATGTTAAATATTATATATATATAATATAATATAATATTAAAAAAACAAAGTAGAAACTTACGTACCGAATGAATTCAATCATCTTCAACAGAGAGCCGAGAGGAGAGAGGAAAAGAAATAAGGGTTTTGCTTTTTTCTTTTCGATCGTGCGACTTATCGGTTTATCCAATCGACGAACCGACTTCAGTTCTGGGATCGTTGACACGAGATCTTCGATTTGAGGTATAAATTTTATAGTTTTGGTGATGTTTGAAATTCGTCGATTTCTGGAATAAATCTGATAAATTGTTAAATCATACTGAAATTGAAGATTGTTGAATAATGTATGATTTTAACGAAGTAGAGAAGATTATAGTGGTGTTATTTTGAATTATGTTGTGAAAAAGTAAAAATTTATGGTAAAAAGTAAAAATCTCAAACTCTCAAAATTTACCAAACTTCACACTTTATAATATTTTTCTCTCTACTCAATTGTATCAAATCTTTACAAATGGAGACTTATTTATAGGATTTCTTTGGAAAACAATCAAAAAACAATTTTATCATTACATACATCATCACACACTAATTTTCAATATTCAACACCTAATTTTACCTAATTTTCAACATTCAACATTATAATTTTCAACACAAATATTTTTCATATTTTCAACACTCCTCCTTGTGATGATGATCATGATACGATGATGTCTTCATTACGTGATTTTGTTTTGCCTCGTTAAAAACCTTACTAGGAAAAACTCATTGGGATAAAAACCATAGTAAGGGAAAAAGAGTGCAGTCACGTAAACTCCCCCTCATGTTGACATGAACAATTCTTCGCAAATTTCGTAGATTGCGAATTCCAATATTATATATGTGCTTTCTGAATATTGTCGTAAGAAGTGCCTTTGTGAAGAGATCTGATGAGTTTTCACTTGATTGAATGTGAAGAATATCAATACATTTATTCTTCTCAAGCTCCTTGGTGAATGCGAAGAACTTAGGAGGAATATGTTTAGTTCTATCGCTTTTTATGTATCCTTCTTTCATTTGAACTACACATGCAGCATTATCTTCATATAGTATCACAGGCTTCTCGTCGAATGATAATCCACATGAGATTTGGATATGTTGGCTCATTGATTTTAACCACACACATTCACGGTTTGCTTCATGTAGTGCAATAATCTCGGCATGATTTGATGAAGTTGTTACAAGCGTTTGTTTCTGTGAACGCCAAGAAATTGCAGTGCCTCCACGAGTAAATACATATCCAGTTTGAGAACGTGCCTTGTGTGGATCAGATAAGTATCCAGCATCGGCATAACCAATTATACTTGGATTAGCATCTTTTGAATACAAAAGTCCCAAGTCTGTCGTTTCTCGTAGATAACGGAATATATGTTTAATTCCGTTCCAGTGTCTCTTTGTTGGATATGTGCTAAATCTTGCCAATAAATTTACGGCAAAAGATATATCAGGCCTTGTACAATTTGTAAGATACATAAGGGCACCGATAGCACTTAGATATGCTACTTCTGGATCAAGAATATCTTCATCATCTTCACATGGACGGAATGAATCTTTTTGTATGTTTAATGATCTAACAACCATTGGAGTACTTAAAGGATTTGATTTATCCTTATTAAAATGTTTAAGGATCTTTTATGTATAATTTGTCTGGTGAACAAATATTCCACATTCTTTTTGTTCAATTTGTAAACCCAGACAATACTTGGTTTTTCCAAGATCCTTCATTTCAAATTCTTCCTTCAAGTATGACACAACTTCTTGAATTTCCTTATTCGTTCCAATGATGTTTAAATCATCAACATATACAGCAATAATTACGCATCCGGATGTTGTTTTCTTAATGAAAACACAAGGGCATATTGAATTATTTACATATCCCTTTTTCATCAACTGATCACTTAGTCGATTATACCACATTCGACCGGATTGCTTTAACCCATATAATGATCTTTGTAATTTCACAGAATAACATTCTCTGGGTTTTGAACTTTGTGCTTCAGGCATCTTAAATCCTTCAGGGATTTTCATATATATATTACTATCAAGTGATCCATATAAGTAAGCTGTAACAACATCCATAAGACGCATTTCTAAATTTTCAGATACCGCCAAGCTAATCAAATAACGAAATGTAATTGCATCCATCACGGGAGAATACGTTTCTTCATAATCAATTCCAGGCCTTTGAGAAAAACCTTGCGCAACAAGTCGAGCTTTATATCTTACTATTTCATTTTTCTCATTTCGCTTTCGAATAAAAACCCATTTGTATCCAACAGATTTTACACCTTCAGGTGTAAGGACTATAGGTCCAAAAACATTACGTTTATTTAGCGAATCCAATTCAACCTGGATGGCTTCTTTCCATTTTATCCAATCCTGCCGATTTTTACATTCACCAAGAGATTTTGGTTCATGATCTTCATTATTATTTATGATGTCGATTGCCACATTATAAGAAAATATATCATCAATTTCTTCTATATCTTTTCGGTTCCATATTTTTTCCAGTATTAATATAATTGATAGAGATTTCATGATTCTCGTCAGTTTGTGGTTCTGACAGAACATTTTCATCATCATGTGTTTCTTCAGGAACACCATTCTCTATTTTGTGATCATCATGTGTTTCTTCAGGAATATCATTCTTTATTTTGTGATCATCGTGTTTCTCTATGAATTTTCTTTTTCGAGGATTTTTATCCTTGGAACCGACTGGCCTTCCACGCTTCAAGCGTTTAATGACATCATGAGTATCTTCAATTTGTTTCTTCGGAATTTCAATTCGAGCAGGGGCATTTGCAGCATATATATATGATTTAGTTACCCTTTTGTGTCTGCAAATGCATCTGGTATTTGATTTGCTATTCTTTGCAAGTGCACAATTTTCTGTACATCTTTTTCACATTGTTTTGTTCTTGTATCCAGATGTAACAATGATGATACATACCATGTAATTTCTTTTTCGGTATGTTTCTGTTCTCCCCCTAACATTGGGAAGATTTCCTCATTAAAATGACAATCAGCAAAACGTGCTGTGAACACGTCGCCTGTCTGAGGTTCAAGATATCGAATGATTGATGGACTATCATAACCGATATAAATTCCAACCTTTCTTTGATGTCCCATTTTCTTTCGTTGCGGTGGTGCAATAGGCACATACATCATACATCCAAAAATTCTCAGATGAGAAATGTCTGGTTCTTTACCAAATGCAAGCTGCAATGGGGAGTATTTATGATATGCACTTGGTCTGATGCGAATTAATGAAGCAGCATGTAAAATTGCATGTCCCCATATAGAAATAGGGAGCTTTGTTTTCATAATCATTGGTCTGACAATCATTTGTAGACCTTTAATCAATGATTCAGCCAATCCATTCTGTGTATGTACATGAGCAACATGATGCTCAACAATGATTCCCATAGACATACAATAATCATTGAAAGTTTGGGAAGTAAATTCACCAGCATTATCAAGTATAATTTTCTTGATTGTATAATCGGGAAATTGATTCCTCAATTTTATTATTTGAGCAAGTAATCTTGCAAATGCAACATTTCGAGTTGACAATAAACATACATGTGATCATCTGCTGGAGGCATCAATCAATACCATAAAGTATCTGAATGGTCCACATGGTGGATGGATTGGTCCACAAATATCACCCTGAATACGTTCAAGAAACATTGGTGATTCAGTTTGAATTTTGGCTGGTGATGGTCTTATAATAAGTTTTCCAAGAGAACATGCTTTACATTGAAACTTATTATTCTGAAAGATCTTCTGGTCTTTCAGCGGATGACCATGTGTATTTTATATAATTCTTCGCATAATTGTTGAACCAGGATGTCCTAATCGATCATGCCAATTGGTTAATATTGAAGAATTATCAACTACCATGTTTGATTCAATGGGACTTATATGTGTATAATGCAATCCAGTAGGGAGCATTGGTAGCTTTTCAATCACATATTTCTTTCCTGATTTATATGTGATAAGACACATATACTTCTCATTCCCTTCATTCATTGTTTGAGTATCATAACCATGGCAATATATATCATTAAAACTCAACAAATTTCTTTTCGATTGTAGTGAATATAAAGCATCATTGATCAAAAATTTTGTACCATTAGGTAACAAAAATTGTGCTTTACCACATCCTTTAATCAAGTCTACAGGACCTGATATTGTATTCACCGTTGTTTTTGTTGGTTTTAGTTCCAAGAAATATCTTTTATCTCGGAGGATAGTGTGCGTTGTACCACTATCGGGTATGCAAACTTCAGCTTTGCTCATAGCATTTTCCATATTTGAACTTCAAAAAAAATATGCAATGAAATAAAATTACTGACAATACATATGTAAATATAACACATATCATAATTGTACAATAAAACATTATTATATGAATACATGAAAAATAAAATATTGTACATTTATATTCTACCATTATATTGTTCATTTTCAGAGAAATCATTGAGAAAATCTGCAGCATCAATATTGTTCATTTCTATCCCACCAACATATTGATCATTTCCAGAGAAATCATTCATAAAATCAGCATCATCAAAATGAGTTGAATCACTCAAACGGTCACTTCGTTCAGTGAAGTTGGTCTCTTTTTTTTTCCCCTTTATCGATTCTTTATAGAGCTTGCAAAGGTGCTCAGGGGCTCGACAAATACGAGACCAATGTCCTGGAATGCCGCATCTGAAACAAGAACTTTCAAATCTTTTCGAGTGATTTTCATTAACACTCATGTTCTCATGATGCCTTTTCTGTGGATGGTTCGTGACGCCCTTTTGAGATGAGTTATAAAAATAACTATCTCTATTGTTTTCAAAACCACGGCCTCGACCACGACCACGACCAATTCCACGTCCACGTCCACGTCCACGTCCACGACCTCGACCTCGACCTCGACCAAAACCTTGTCTCTGGATTTGATTTTGGTTTCCATGTTTAAATTCATTTTTACTCACAGCATTTACTTCTGGAAATGCTGTTGATCCAGTGGGTCGGGACTGATGATTTCTCATTAATAGCTCATTGTTCTTTTCCGTCACAAGAAGACATGCGATGAGTTCAGAATATCTCGCAAATCCACGCACTCTATATTGTTGCTGTAAAGTTATATTTGATGCGTGAAACGTGGAAAATGTTTTTTCAAGCATTTTCGATTCTGTAACCTCATGTCCACAAAATTTTAGCTGCGAGATTATTCGATACATCGCTGAATTATAATCACTGACTTTCTTAAAATCTTGGAATCTTAACATATTACATTCATTACGGGCGGTCGGAAGTATAACTTCCCTTATATGTTCAAATCTTTCTTTCAATCCTTTCCACAGAGCCATGAGATATTTTTCGATGAGATATTCACATTTTAAACCTTCATCGAGATGTCGACGCAAAAATATTATAGCTTTTGCTTTTTCTTATGATGAAGATATACCATTTTCTTTAATGTTCTCGCTTAAACCCAATGACTCAAGATGCATTTCTACATCGAGAGTCCATGGCATATAATTTTTTCCCGTGATGTCGAGCGCAACAAATTCGAGCTTTGTCAAATTTGACATGGTGGTACTAAAAAAAATTACGATGCATTTTATTAGTTAATGAATATTGCAATACAAAGTAATGGATAAACAACAAGTACAAGCATTTGTAAAAATAAAGAAAACACACGAGAAGGATATTCTCCGATAAATAAAAGACTCGTGAGTATGATAACCAAAATAATTAAAAATAACCTTGAGAAAGCCATCTTCTTTTTTCTTCGAAAATTTGATGAAGAATAATTTTTAGAGAATAGGAGAAAGTTGGAGTAATTGAAAGAGTTTGTGAGATCATATTTATAGGGCAAAAACTAGCCGTTTTGTTACCGTTGGTGTACAAAAAAATAAATGTATGTATTTGTATAATTTTATGGTAATAATATGGTGTATATAATATTAGTCATAATTATTTATATCATATCACATTATTATAATGAAGTGTCATAAGTTATTTTGTTTAAATACCTTATAGGCTTTTATACTTGTCGTATCTCTTACCGGGAGTGTGGGATGTCGTCTTAACATCCTCCCAGGATTTATAAAAAGTTTTTGAAAAATTTATTTTTATTATTTCTAATAATAACATTATATTATATATTAAATATATACACAATAAATAAATAACAGTAAAATAAATATTATTACTTTTATTACCTTTTTCTTCTGTTTGGAGCTTGGAAAAGTATGGAGGACTTTTAGAGCTTCGTGCTGATAACATGTTGTGAAAAAGTAAAAATTTATGGTAAAAAGTAAAAATCTCAAACTCTCAAAATTTATCAAACTACACACTTTATAATATTTTTCTCTCTACTCAATTGTATCAAATCTTTACATATGGAGACCTATTTATAGGATTTCTTTGGAAAACAATCCAAAAATAATTTCATCATTACATACATCATCACACACTAATTTTCGATATTCAACACCTAATTTTACCTAATTTTCAACATTCAACATTATAATTTTCAACACAAATATTTTTCATATTTTCAACAAATTATTCCTAATTTATTATAATTAGGGATTTTTATCGTTAGATTGAGATTGGAGAATTGTTTGTCAGTTGTAATTAATTCTGATTATATATTCGGAGTCTACGAAGTATAGACTACACGTTGATATAAAGTTTTTCGTAATTTGACGGATGTTGTAAAATATCCTATTACTTGAAATTAATTAATTAGGGTGTATTTGATGGTAGTCTTGTGAATTAAATACACCAGAATATTAAATTGTTGAACGATAAGAATTTAGAATCGAGTTTTATATTTTGTTGAATTAATTGTTGTTGGGCTATTTGATGTTATATATTGAGGCTGTTATGACTGTGTTGATACGTTGACAATGATCTGATAATTGTTGTTGAATTATTTAGATGTATCACACGCCTCGGGATCAAAGAAATAGCCAGATTTTATATATACTCAATTATCAGGTACGTGATGACGTACGAGCATATGTTGTTATTGTTTAGTATTGATGAATACTATTGTGTTGAACGATGGTAAATCACTGGATATGGGTGATTTGATATTATATTTTTTGTTGTTTCTGATTGTTGATGTTGTCGGCTGTCGTTGTTGGGAGACGTCACGTTGATGTTGTTCGTTCAACGATATTGCTGTCGCCGGAGTTGGGGTGCGACGTATCGTTGATGTTATTCGTTCGACGATATTGCTGTCGCCGGTGTTGGGGTACGACGTATCGTCGATGTTGTTGTTCGTTCGACGATATTGCTGTCGCCGGAGTTGGTGTGCGACGTATCGTCGATGTTATTGTTGCAGTATGATGTTGTTGAGGTTGTTGATGGCTGATTGTCCAGAAACTGCAAAGGGAGTATTTCTATTACCATTTCAGTTATATCTTATGTTGTTGATAATATAATTGTTATGTATTTCGATGATGATTGTTGTGTATGCTCACCCTTTGAGGACTGTTTCTGTTGGGCATGTTACAGGACTATGCGTGAGACATGATAGTGGTGAAGGACTAGATGTGTCTAGTCAAATAGTCCTGTAGTTAATAATAAATAGAGACAGCATGGTTCATTGTCTTATTTGAGTTGTATGTGTGTATTTATTATACTGTTTCTGCTACACTGACGTAGATAGTGTGGTGATTGCACTATTTTGTCGTATATGCATTATATTATTATGTCGTCGAAAAGAAAATTTTTATGCATATGACGTCACATGTTGTATGATTACGTGGCGAGGTTTGGGACGCCACACTGATGCTCCTAAAGGTAACTCCAAGAAAAGGGATTAAACAAGCGGGAAGTCGGGTAAAGTTGCAGCCACGATTTATTAGACCTTTTAAGATGATCAGACGAATAGGGCCTTAGGCATACATATTATCATCATCGAAAAAAATAATTTTGAAATACATAATATTTTTCATGTATCACAACTTCAGAAGATGTCGAGCAGATGCGAATCAAATAAATGATTCTAAACAAATTGATCTGGGAGGGATATGTCGTACGAAAACAACCTACTGAGATATTTAATCAGAAAATTATAAAACTTCACGACAAAAAGATTCTGCCGGTTAAAGTACTATGACACAATCACCATGTCGAAGAAGCTACCGGTGAAAGTACCATGTGCAAGTCTATATATATATATCGAAAAAAAAATACCGAAACTATTCCAAAATTCAAACAAAAATTTATGAACACTCTTTAATCATCCAGAAAGCTTTAGAAATAGGAGGTGTCGAGAAATAAAAATCCATAATCACTGAGAAAAATCAAAATCCCGAAGACGGAAGAACATTGTTGGAAATTTTCCAGAAAACAGCGGGGAGAAAGTTCTTCATTATGATGCATATTTTTTTACAAGAAAATCTCAGTCATTTGTTCTCGGGTGACTAGAAAACACCTTTGAAAACATTTGGAAAATACAAAATATGAAACGCATCTACTTAGAATTTTAAAACATTTTGTATACAAAAGTTGTATACTGTAACACGGAGGTTTAACCCTAAAAATTCCGCATGCACGTGGTCGCTCGAGCACATCCATGCACCGAAAAGGTGAACGTGTCCTCCACGGGCCACGTCATTTTTCAAATTTGTCTATATCCGAAGGTTTTTGCACTGATTGTAGGCTTCGAGTCCAAAATTCATATTTTTCTGAGTTGTATAAGATTTATTATGAATTTCAAATGGAAAAAAAATGTTTTTGTCATTATGATTTTTGAATGGTTTGAGAGCTGATTTGATGCTTACGTTTCATTACCATGCACACTATTTTTGGACATTAATATGTAAGAAAAGTTGTTCATCATGTTACCTAGTATATCAAATGCCGGTCAAAGCCCCAAAAGTCGTTGGAAATAACCTTTTAGCAGCAACCAAAAACCCTTGCAAATCATTTTTGAAAATACGCATTCTGGGCAAAATCAACTAGGATTTTTGAAAAAATTATATACCAAAGTTGTAGAACTCAACAAGACACAGCTACTAGAAAAACATGGGATGCATGTGGTGGCCTAAGACCGGCCACGATTCATTTCCTTGGCGCTACACGAGTTCGAAAATTCTAGTTTCTGAAAGTTATCGGAGTAATTTCCGACCTATCTTACAAGTTTCATGATTTTTTGAAAAAATTCTGATTTGTCGGGAATTTTTGTTTAAATTCAAAATAATATTGGACTTAATTTTCAACGAGAAATAGAATTTAAGGAGTCAAGTGTTAAATGCGAGACTAACACACATAACATCATAAAAATTATTATTTTATGGATTATTGAAGCAATCAGACTAAGAAAGCAAGCTATTTAGTAAGCTATTCAAGTGATGTTTTATTACAAATTTTTTTCTATGTCAGCTTTTTGACATTCTGCCTGGTATTTACGATAAAATTTAAATTATGTCATTCTTATATATTTCATCATATTGAAATGTCACATTATATTAGTCATATTGTATTTCATGTGTTATTGATTCCAATCATTCATAAACTACTGCAAATGAATGGATGACTGATTATTAATCGGATCTCTGTACAATGGTCATCGTACCGTAAATCGAGTCAACTAGACAACGTGGCGTTGATCCACAATATGAGTCCAATGAATAACAGGTTGTCAACCCGAGTATATGGTTAATCTGAATAAAGTGACTTCGGTCCGGAAATTTGAGTTCACATTGCCTCGTAAATGATAAACTATACAGATTTTATTTAAATATATGGGAAAAGTACTATATCGAAGATTGGTGGAAGCCGCCTCTCTAGCATACAATATCTAGAAACCAGTGCAATTATTGTGTTTTTGTTGACTTCACTTTGAATTATAACAATTTACCATTTCCCTCTAATTATATGTCATATTGAATTAACACTGATATATTATAGTTCTACATTTTATATTACTTAAGCAAAATTAATGTTGTCACTAAGTTCTAAAAGATTTAACATCTATTATCCTTTCTATTATTGTAAATGCCAGATGTGTGTGCGCCTTTCTTTGTATGACATGGAATACTATATTTTAACTTTATTCCAAAATTTTCTGCTATATCACCAAGATTTAGTTGTCCATTGTCCATTTACACATTCAATATGGATCTTTACATGATTATTATTAGATTTCTTTTCACTGTCGAAGCAAGCTTTCATCAAAAAGAAAGTGGAACACACTTGGATGTGTTGTTTGATTAAACTTGTACTTTTATTTCATTTCATTGATGGAAAATGAAATTTCATACATATTTTTCATTCGTTAGATTTTTCGATCCATGGTAGTTTAAACCGAAGTATAATTAATTTAGAAGTAGACATTTGGCATGTTGCCTGGAGTAGTGGGAAACAAAATCATGAGACTTTGAATTCTCGTTTGATGGGGTCTCCATTGTCTTTAGTGGGACAAGTTTTCATCAAAAAGAAAGTGGAACACACTGCATTTTCAAGCAAAGCAAAACCACCATCTTTACCTAACAAAAATACTCACATCATCATGTTCTTGATTCTCCATTATTTCTCACCTTCCACTAAATAAATTATCTTCAAAATATTTGAGCAAAGTGAATTTGCTATCCATGGAAAACCTTGTGTTCTTAAATCACAAACTAAATATAGATGGACTCGAGCTTTTTTGAATTTTCATACATACATATTGTGAATACAATTTGCCTAGTGTGAGTGAATAAAAAGAACAGCTACCTATTTTGCATTCTATTCCTACGTTGTTTCTTTCAAGCCAAGTTGATGTTTTGGTTTTCTTGCATTTTGTTTGCCGTATCAACTCTGTTTCTTGACCAAAATCATCACCTGATCGAATCTTGAAGTTCATAGAATCTGCATCGAATGAACATGGAAACCACTCGATTCACCTACAACCAGATATCGGAACCATCCTTTTCGGGTATTCTTGAAATCCATGTTCATCATGCAAGAAACATTCACAACATATGCATATACGACAACCAAGATGTTTATGCAAAATTCTCCCTCACATACAATCCTGATGATGTTCTCTCTACCAGGATCATCAATGGAGGCGGCAAGAACCCAGAATTCAACGAGGATTTGATCATGAAAATCAACACAAAGAATGCTGTGCTCAAATGTGAGATATGGATGCTTAGTAGAGCCAAGAATTTCATGGACGATCAGCTTCTTGGATTTGCTCTTGTCCCAATTTCTTCTGTTTTGGGTAAAGGAAAAGTGACTCAAGATTTCGATCTTTCTTCAACTGATCTGTTTCATTCCCCAGCGGGTACCATCAAACTTTCGCTTTCCTTAAATGCAAACACTCCGCTGAATCTAATGTCAGTTCCTTTCGCTGATTCAGCTGCTGATTCTTCTACCACTTCTGAACTTTTAGTCGATAAAAAGATTTCGGAAGATTACTCGAGGATAGAATTTCCTGACATAAATGTAGTTGATGAAAATCAGCAGATGGTTGCAGAGTATTTTGATTTGGCTAAAAATGGAAGGCTTTTAAAGGCGGATGGCTTGTTCCTTTGCCTTGGGGCTGCGTCAGATGTGCTTATCGACGACTATCAAATGGCTGGTAACTCGTCTGAGGGGTATCATTCGGCTTCAGCATCACCTGATGGAAGTATCCAAAACTCATGTCTTCACAGTTCTACCATGACATGCTTAAGTGGAGATCGAAATCTTGTTGAAACAATGGAGAAAAGAAGTCAAGTGTTCAGTGATTATTCGACTTCGTTGGATGATAATGGATCAATCATAGCAGAAACTTCTATTTTGAAGAAGAATGACGATTCCCAATTTGGAAACAAGCTTAACTTTTCCAGTAAAGACGTGGAAAGCAACATAGAAAGGAACAAACATGCAGCGAAAATAGCAAGCAATATTAAGCTTGAGGCCGAGGAGTCCGCCATGCAGCAACAGATAGTTGATATGTATATGAGGAGCATGCAGCAATTTACAGAGTCTCTGGCAAATATGAAGCTTCCAATGGACTTAAATAAGCCTCAAGCTGATGAACATGGCGATTCGGTTCAGAATCTGAATGAAAACGTAGAGCCCGAGGACAAGAGAAAAGATGGTTCCAGGGTATTTTATGGCAGCAGGGCATTTTTCTAGCATAAATTTATCATTTAATGGTTATGTTTCTAATATGTTGACTCGCTTACATATCAAGAAACAAGATCCTTTGCGTTCAATAACCTTCTCCAATCTCAGAAGCTCATGTTTTACACATCTATATATATTGTGTTTCAATTCCATATATTACATGACTAGAAGTTATTTCTGTTGATGAGAGAATAAATCAGTTCAAGGCTTCGACAATCTTGTTGAAAGAGAGGGCCTCATTTTCACAATTTGTTCGTCGTCAACTCCCATCATTGCAGCTGCAAATCCTGCTTCGAAGAAGCTTTGGACAGAGTCTTCCATGTATTTTTTCGCTTCTCTAACCGTCATTTCTTTCCCAAAATTCCCAAGATTGCTCGTCAGTATATCATCTCCTCTCAACACAGCTGCTAGTTGTATCAGTTCCTGCTGAAATTCACTTACTTTGGCATCTTCATTTGCATCTCCTTGCCTGATCTTAACTGGAATGGGAAGTTTCTCTACGTAAAAAAGAGTACCAAAACAGCAACTGTGAGAAAATTTAGAGCCAATTTCAGAAATTTAAAGTTGTAATAAAGCTAGTAACCTGCACAATCCGTTCTTGGAGTGCTGCGCTTGTTTAAAATGCCTTCAAACGTGCCAGCCCATTTTTCTCTCTTCGTTAGAGGAGGCGATGACAAGTTAAATATCTTCCTGACTGTCGCCGGAATAGAAGAATGCTCGTATTCCGAAGTCGGGTAAGGAGAGCCGTTGGGACCATGAACAACTGTACCATTATGATAATAATCTGAGTGTAAGACTTCCAAAACTAGAGAAACACAAATATGAACACGTTTAAGAGTTTCATCATGCATATTTAGAAGACTGATCTGTCAAATGTTGATTGACGTAATGTAAAGAACAAGGGAGGATATTTTGCTTTTTTACTTCTTATGTCCTTTTTGTTTATGATGCCAAAGATGATGGTGAAGAAGATCACTTTCCATGATCAAAACTGAAAATCACAATCAGCGTCACCATTTTCATACTTCAACGACCTTACTTATTATGACAATGAATGGCCGTGATGTTACATCAGATGAAGACAAGTTAACAATCAAATTTCCAGTAGATTCTTGATTAATTTATTCAATTTTCAACCCAATTTCCTATGTTTCATCTATTAATGATCCATAATTTTGCACCAACTACCATATTTATTATGCTAATGAATGGCCATAATTTTACATCAGACGCGACAAGTTAATAATCAAATTTCCAGGATATTCTCGAGTAATTTGTTCATTCTTCGACCTGATTTCCTATGTTTCATCAGTTCATGATCCAATAAATTCATTAAAGAGCTGCAACAAGAACGGGATTTTTTTCGCAATTAGGATGGGCCATATTCGCATCTGCTGCATTAAATCAATTATTCATACCACGAGAACCCCATCTAGAATACTTTTCAAATCAAGAATCACCTTAGAAGTAGTAATAACGAAAAAGAAATTAAACTCACCAGTGCCCTTTTCAATCCAAGGAGAAATAAGGATGGCAGGAACTCTGACTCCCAATCTGTCAAAATTGAACAAAAATGGCTCAGGCCCCACGATCCCATCGGGGTTCGGAATTCCACGATTCGGCGTTGGAACATGATCATAGAATCCTCCATGTTCATCATATGTAATCACAAACAGAGTTTCATTCCACTGAGGACTGCCCCTAATTGTCTCGTACACCTCCTTCACAAACATCTGCCCCTGATACACATCATGTGATGGATGATCATCGTTAGCAGGCTCGATCTTTGAATCTGTGTATCGTTGCTCGATAACAACGTAGCCCGGTAATTTTCCATTTTTAGCATCCTTCTTGAACGTCAAGTCATAGGGATGAAACTTCGTAAAATATTTGAGTTTTCTCAAGTTTCTGTAAAAGAGAGTGGCTGGAATGTTTTGGAAGTATATTCCAAATGATATCCCGGCATCATAAAGATCCTCAAAAATGGTTCGTTGCGGGAAGCCTTTGGCGAGCTGTGCAGGCACGTTTGACGTGGCGCCATGGGAAGTGCCCGAATGAACGTATAGACGGTTTGGTTGGGTCGAAGCCGGAACGGAGGCAAACCACCTATCCACCACTGCAAATTCAGACACCAAAGACTCGTACACAGAAACCTGAGAGCAGAATTTTAAAAGTTTTGAAATTTCATATTTAATGTTTCTAAATATTAAAAAAATCAACATTAAATTCATTCTCGTCCACCCTTTATCAATTGAACAAAAATATGCATTCCACTAAGATATTCAGTGTGAAAGATATTTTTATACACAGAAGAGAATGGGACAAAAAACAACATAACAACAGGTCTACGACCATTAAGCTTAAAGAAATGGCAAATTAACGAAAAGTGACATCATGGTCTAATGCAGATCATTAAAAGCTGCAACTTTGGCCTAACTTTAAAGCTTTAACTAAATTATGGCAACAAAACAATAAATGCCGACATGAATTTTTTTTAAAAAAAATCATACAAAAACCAACCGCCTGTTCTCCAACAGGTGTATTTTCAAGGAAAGACAACAAATATAGAACCAAAAAAAATAGACAAAAAAATTAATGAAAAGAGTGACCTTTTCAGGACAAAATCCATTCATGACACTCTGTGGCATGTTAGGATCCATGGATAAAGCTTGCTGAGCAAACCCATTCATGGGAGGTGTGTTAACAGAAGTGCCATTTGATCCAAAAATCTGTTCTCTAATAGCTTGAAATGAGTGGCCCGGATCAGGGTCTACGAAATGGGATTTATTCCCAAAGAAAATCTTGGATGAATTTGGATCATTTGTGTTGAGAGGGTTGGTTTCAGAGCCATCAACGCCATTGATTTCAGGGTTGAGCTTCTTCATCCATCCGAGCATGTGGTCGAATGAGCGGTTCTCCATTACCAGTATCACCACCGTCTTTATCGGGCTGGCGGCGGAGGTACGATACGGGTGGGTGGCGGTGAGGAGGAGGAGGATGATGAAGGTAGCGGCGGCTGTGGCGGTTTTCGCCATTGATGAAATCTTGATTTTGCAAGATAGATTCACTTTGAGGAAGAGGATACTTTATAGTTTGTATGGTTCACTGAACTCATGCTATTATGCTTTTCCTTTTACAAATTACAATTTAAAACATTTTTTAAGCATAAAAAGAAAAATTATAATTTTTTTCCCCAAATAAAAGAAATATCATATTTCTTGAAAAAGATTTGAATTTCCTTCTTTTTTTATACTTTTATAATCTGATCACAAAAACCTAATCTAAAATTACACGTGGCAAAGATATTTGGTCTTGTTTACTTCCACGTATCATGACATGTTTTGTCATTTAACCCAATTTGCATGCATTTATTTTAATCTTATCTCATTTTCATTTACGTTTGTATTTTTTTTTAGTTTGGAGAGATTCAATTGTTGATTATTGAATTTTATGTTATAAACGATTTTTATTCTAATAATATTTTACATTTTATTTATTCATATATTTATTTTATCTGTATATTAATGTAAGATACATAGATAAAGACTTTAAATATATTATAATACAACAAATATGAGGTCGTACGTATGATAGTGATCATGAAACACATCTAAGTTATTGTATATTTTAAGCACGTTTTTAGTCAATTCAACCGCCCAAAAGAAGAATAAAACTCGTTCGAGCACGGAATTAACATAAGTGATGTTATGTAACACATTTCATTGGTAGGGATATAGAGATATTCAAACATACAAATGGGGATGCTCATATGATGAGTTCATTGAACAACCTCCACCAGCCTTTACAAGTGGTTATCATTTATCGATTGTATAAGTCCGTGGTTATGGTTGTACACCATTAATCTTTACGACCCGAGACAACACCGAGTCTTTACGTGCTAGTGTTATACTTTGGCTCGTTTACCGGATCCATGAGGGTAATCACGTGACAAGAGTGAGCGTAGTGGCGAGGCATATAGGATTCAGTGCATTGTATTTGGGGATTCACCTTCCGCATATGGGTGAAGATATCCTATAGTGATCTTGCAACGTCCAAAACTAACCTACATAAATCACATGTATGCAGATGAATTAAATTATATATTTTTTTTATTTAATTGCTTTTAAATGCTTACTTGGGGATAATTGCATGATTAAATTAATATATGACATGATTTCATGAAATTGTAGATTTTAACCGAATATTCGATAATAGGCTGGGGTCTATGGAGATAAAAATAAATATTTTTCATTAAATATTTCAAGGCTTCTTAATATGATTAAAAATGATTAATTTTTTTAAAAAATGTTAGAATTTAAATCATTTTACGAGACGAGCTCGATTTTATCCGGGAAGCCGGTTTTGGGCAAACAATGGACTTTTAAAATATCAAATGCATTATTATTAAAAACTAAATTTTATAAACTTTTATTTTTCAATTAATAATTGTTATTGGACCTAATTTTACTAAATTGAGTACGCTCAATTGCTTCCATATTTGAATGCCCAAAACCTAAGCCAATTAACATGCAAATTAAAATATATAAAAATAAAAAGCTATGTCTTGGACACACCTATAAGCTGAAACACCACACACACAATACTTCATATTTTCAAAAAATTCAAGGAGGAAAAAGCTAGGGTCTTCGTCGCCCGTTCGTCCCTTTCTGTGCCCCTCGCCGACGATCGTGTATTCGAGCGTTTTAAACGCAAAGTCACGTTTTCTAAACCCTTTGAGCATCATTCAAACTATTATAGGCATGTTTTATATATTTTTGCATGAAAAATATTGGGGTTCGAATTGCTTATCGTGTTGATAATTATTTTCAAAGTTCTGAAGATTTTTACGTGCATATGATCATGTTATGATTTCCAACGAATACGCTGCCAATCTAGGATATTTTATGGATAGAACAAGAACGATTTAAGGTGGAAACGAGGCTGGAAATCGAGCTTGGCTAGCTAAGAGGAGTCCTAGCGTTTTCATGACTTCTCGAGTTGTAAGGGTGCAGCTAAGGGGAAAAGGGACTTGCGGCTCGGCTTGGGCTTGGGAAGGGGGTCGTGCTGGTCATGATTAGAGGTTAGGAAGAGTCCTAGCCGTACAATCAGTAGGGGAACAGCTCACGCGTGCAAGGACTCTTCCCATGCACACGTGGGGGTAGCTGCTGAAGGAGGGTATGTGGTTGGGCTGGGCTGGTCAGGGTCTATGGAGGATGGTCTATGGTTGGGTCAGGGGCTGGTGCGTGGTGGCTCGATGGTGGCTCAACCAAAGCTAGAGGAAAGCGCGCGGCTCTTGTTCTGTGCGCAGGGGCTTCTCGCGTGGGCTGGGGTGTCTCATGCGTGGTTTAGGGGGTGCGGTTGGGTCCCTAGGAGGTCCAGTCAGGTGATGGCTTGAGGCGGCTCGAGAAAAACACAAGAGGGGTCGAGGGAATAAGGTAGGGTTCGAATTATGGCTAGAAAAAAAAAAAGAAAATGGTCGAACCATGGTCCTAGGGGGTCTAGTCATGGTTCACGAGGGTATTTTAGGTATAAAAAGTCTACATTTAAAATTTGAAAAGAAAATATTGAAGTTTGAATTAATTCGAGAATAAAACGTGTGGGGGATCGATATAGAGTTTAGAGGGGGTGAATAAACTCTTTCCTTTGTTGGATGATTTTGCAAAGGGTGCTAGAATATATCATGTTAGAGATTGTAGCTGATCTTGTTCGAATGTAAGTCCAGCAGATCATAATAATAAGTGCGGAAACGATCTGATGGAGTACGGTGAAAAATAATAAAACAGTAGGCAGTTGAACAGTGGTTGTTTCTGGAAGTTCGAAGATGAAATCTTCTACGTCTCTCCTTCTTCTGTTTCCAGAAGGTATCACTAAAAACTTTGGATATTACAGTACAACACTTGTACACACCCACTTCAGTAGGGTTTACCCTTAGCCTACTGAAACTCTTAGTTACACAACTCGGTAAAACAAATACAACAAAGTTCTGGAAAAAACTCTTTTCCAGATTACAAACTCTTCTCAATAAAATATAGTAAAGTGTTTAGCTTGAAGAGATTTACGAAACCGTCAGCAACACAAAATGATCTCAGAAGATCGGATAAAGATAATGAAGCGTGTGCTGCTTTTCTGTATCTTGAGCTTGAAGATAAGTAGTTGATGATAGCTAAAAACTCACACTGGAATAATCGTTGCGTTGATAATAATAACGTTGTTTTACTATAAAGGATTGACATCTATATATATAGAAAAATTTGAGTCCAACGTCTATAATCAAAAACAGCTTCTGAGCCTCCTAAGTAAAATCAGCTTTAATACCTAAAAAATGTCCCGCAGAAAGCTTCAGAGTAATCAGTCTTGTTTCATACCAAAACTAGTAAGGAACGTTAAATGTCTTTGTACATCATTAATGATGCAATTAATGCAGGTACTAGGTAAAGTAACGGTAAGATTTAAGATTGTAACGATCAAGTAAAGACGTTAAGTTACTTCTACTTAAGCTAAGTTCTGCTTTTAAAGCTAAGTGTTGCTTCTGATTTTCTAAGCCATTTAAGTACTCGAAGAATACTGCTTTTGTTAATGTGATCCGAGAACTTCTGCTTTTATACTGTCTTCTGATTAAAGCTATCGTGACCTACTAGTTTTGACTCTCATCACCACAATAAAATTAAGTATAACAATTTCTCCTTTTGTGGTGATGCCAAAACCTAGAAGTTAGTAAACAAAAATTGTAATAAAAAACAAATAGCAATTGATAGCAGAATTAATCGATAAGTAAAAAGTCAATAAAAAGAGTTTAAAAGAGTTTTAATCATCAGTTCCGATGTCTCTGAACATCGTTTCTTCATCCTGAGGATCTTGATTCCTGCAGGAAGATTCTGCATGGTGACCTCCAGATTTGCCTTCTTCTAACCTGTCTTCTGCTTCCCCTTTTTTGGCATCATTGGCTTGAACTCGAGTGAGTAAGTCATCCACTCGGCTAGTAAGAGTAAGAATGCCATTATTCAGCATCTCCAGAAATGGTGCTTGATTCGAAACTCGTTCATTTAGATCATGAATAGATTGAGATTGAGACTCAATCTTGGCATCAATAGTTTCAAGTTTCGAGTCCATAGCTTCAACTTTGGTGGAGACTGATTGAATAGCTGAATCATGACCATGGACATTTTTGATGAAATCAGTCTGTCCAAGCAAGATGTTTGCATGACTTGAGACAACATTTTGTCTGAAAAGGCTGGATTTTACATGCAGTTTGGCCAATGATTCTGCCTGCGAGAGACTTCTTTTGAGATGCGGTCTCGGAAGAATCTAGGTGGAACTAACTTCTCCAGCATGTTTAAAAGACAACTGCTTAACAACCTCTGACAGATTATTAAGACTTCTTCTCAGAAAATCTATCTCGAATTCAAGATCAAACGTTGCTTCTGCTGGGGACTGGTGTTCTTTCGAGCATACGCTGTCTGATCTCTTCAAGGTGAGCAATATGAGCATTTGATCTTGAAAGAAGGATAATAAAAGCAGTAGAAAGGGGAACTTCTGGTGGAGCAGTAGATAGAGCGGTAGTCTGTTCTGTAGAAGTTCCTCCAACAACAGTAGATTGTTCTGGAGTTGCACTCTCTTACTGGTTGAGCAGCTTCAGTGGTTTCTAGTTGCTCAGTGGCTGGAATGGATTCAGATGGAATATTCAAAATAGCTTCCATTTCCGCTTGATGTTCAGCAGAGAATATCTCCAGATTAGGCAGTGATTGAGATGGAGCAGCATCTGATTCTACCATTGGTTGGTCTGCTGGTTGAGCTTTTGGTTGGACCACATCATCAGCCTGATTTGTTTCTGGTGCAGTAGAAGCAGCAAGAATAAAAGATTGAATGACTTCATCAACTGAAGCCAATTCACGAACAGAAATCAAAGATGAGGATTGAGTAGGCATCGTCAGAGATGCAGGAGTACTGGAGACCTTAGCTTCTGATGGAGCTGTGGTACTTTCCTCAACTGGCTTATTCTGAAGAAAGTCTGGGATGACGCCTACTAGGTACTGCGCAGGCTCTCCAAAGGCCTGTTCTTGAGCAAGAAGTTGCTCATTCATCAACGTCAGTTGACCAGTCAAAAGTTGGATCACATTCTGATCCTGAGCAGCAGTGGGAATCACAGTCAAAATTAGACTTAAGAGTCTTTAAAACAGATTTCAGCTTCTGGCATTTAGCTGCTCGAGAATGTAGCTTCTTCTGTTCATAGCCTCGATCACATTTTCGGTCTTGGCAGAGTCAAAGACCTTCTTTTCATTCTTCACCATTTTCGCATAAACACCTGGTGTTTTCAAATGAGTGATCGGGTGGAAAATTCTGACTTTCTGCCAATCATCAAAGAAAGTCAAGTCTTCACTGGCAGATTTTTCAATCTCCTCCATGTGAAGCGAGAACAGATGACTTGGCGTCATGATTTTGCGGTTCTGCAACAAGTTTTCCCTTGCCTTTATCTGGAAAAAAAGCAGTCAGCATAGGTCTAAAGGCAGAAGACCATGCAGAGGATTCTCTAAGAACGACTCCAGATGTGGGTCTGAAAGTCGGAATAGAATTTGAGGTGGTTGCAATAGAGATGGCTGCTGTAAATTAGTAAACGTCATGACAGTGCTCTGAATGTTGTCTATTATGATATTATGATTATTTCAAATGTTTATGAATTTTTACATGTTAAATTATGATTTTAAATGTTATGGAATGATATGATTATTCATGGAATTTTTACGCTAAAGTTAAAAGTTATGTTGCATGTTGGTTTTTAAAAGAAAATGATATTAAATGCATGATTTTATAAAGTGATAAAAATGTAAAACGTTGAAGGAAGTGAAGTAATTGTAACTATTGAGGATATGAGGATAAGAATAAGGATGTCGTGAGGGAAATGGCCCCAGAGGGAGCACATTTATGGGAGAAGGCCCTAAAGGGAGCCCGATGATCGTTTTTCCATTCGATGAGGATAGGTCAAGGCTCAGTTGACGAGAGATTGTCGCTGATATCCCCGCCGGCCAGTACTGTGGTTACATGTAGATGGATCCATCGAATTTTTGAGGATGAGAAAAATCACAATTAACGATCTGAATTCAATAAAAAGAAAAATGTTTATATTCATGATAAAGGATACATGTTATGAATGAGGAAAAGGAAAAATGTTTAGGTTTATGTTATGCATGTTATGAAAATGTTTTTTTTACGTAAAAGTATCTTTTACTGTTACATATGATTTTATACGTATTACTTGTTATCAAGATTATGGTGTGTTGAGTCTTTAGACTCATTAGGTGTGATGGATGCAGGTGATTATGATGTTAATGTTACTGGAGGTCTTGATGGTTGACCTTGCTAGACTGTCGGTGCACATAACCCGAGAACCAACGCTTATACTTTTCCGAACTTATGATTAACGTTAACGATTTATGATTAAAAGATTTTTAAGACCATTTATTTATGCTTTTTGAGTGGTTTTTGAGAGGATGATATTTTTAGCAGTTATTTGGAAAGATTATTTTTAGGTTTGGTAAAAAATTTGACGATTTCATGTTTTGACTATTTTACCTGATTTTCAAATACGAGTTGGTTGGTTTATTTTTAAAATGGTGCAAATATGTTTTTAAAAAAATTTTCTAGTACTTTTTAAGCTGAAAATTTAGCAGACGTTTCAGCTAGAATTTACGATTTGCAAACTGAATAGAAATTAAAAGTAAATCGCAACTGATTGCTTGTTCTCTTTGTTATTGTTGTTTGTAATTGTTAAACTTTTCATAACTAACCAATCTGCTATATATAGTTTTCGATTCAAATGGTCACATTCAATGCATTTAATGATTAATATCAGTTGAATCGTCTTTTAGTCCACGTAGATGAGTTTTCATGTATTAGACTGTTATGATTCATCTGTTCTGCATTGGTACAGACTATTAGTTTGTCTGTTGAGATTCAAATTACAACTGATGACGTGTCTAACTGATCAGAAGTCAAATTGGTCAACTGATTAGTTCACCTGGTCTACATCAGTTCTAACTGATGTCCTTTCAGTTTTAAAACATCAGTTCAGTTTTTGATTATGCTTTACCAATTCTGCAAATAACTCATTCAGTTCTTCAGATCTGGTATCAGTAGGGATGTAAATGTACCAAACCGTTTGCGAGCTATTCGAAGCTTGGTTCGATAAAAAGCTCATTTGAGTTCGTTTCTTAATCATATCAAGCCAAGCTCAAGCTCGATTTTGATCTCGAAAAATTAATCAAACCAAGCTCAAGCCTAAAGATATTCGGCTCGTGAGCTCGCAAACATGTTTGATAATAGGCTCGCGAGCTCGAGCTCGGCTCGTTTAGGTGACTCGTAAGCTTGAGTTTGACTCATTTTTTGAGTTGACAAATAAAAATATTAGTACTAATGTAGAACCCGTAAATCAGACTACGTATAGGCCATGCATAACTCAAGTATTTAAATATGATTTTATTGCATGAGAATTTAAATGCTTTTCTTTAAGTTTAATTATTTTATGCAGTAGTTTAATTGTTATCTTTTTCAATTAAATAAGTGAGGTCGAACTGGAGTTGGAGTATTGAGATAGAATTTAATATTAAGCAAACATTCCTAAGATATATTTAAGATAAATAATAAGTTAATTTAATGTAAAAAAAGCTTGAGGAGCTATTTAAATAATTTGAGTTAAGTAGTAAATAAGGTTCCATAATTAATTTCTTAATTCACTAAAATATTTAATGAATAGATAAAACACTAAAAATTTAAAATCCAATAATTTAGAAATATTTTCCCTCCTTTTTATCTAATAAAATCGGCCACTTCCTTTGGTAGATTTAAAAAGTTTAACAACTCATTTCTTTGATTTCTTTCCTTATCCATTTTCTTGGGAGATAATTCTATCACTCTAACTCTTCAATAATTATTAATTAAGCAATATACCACCCCATTTGATTGAATAAAATCGGTCATCCCTTATTGTTAGAAGATTTTAATTAGTTGGACAATTTATTCTTTAATTATCTTTCCTTAACTTTTTCTAGTTAGATATCTTCCCCACCTTTTAAATCACTAACAAATAATTAATTAAGCAATTTTCCCACCTTGAACCTAGACTTAATTTCGGTCCCTTGCACTCTAATTATCCCTCAAGAATCTTTTGATATTATTCTATTTTCCTTATCTCACCAACTCACTAGGATAGAAGGGGTATTCTCTCCATTTATCTTGCATTTTCCCTTTTATTCTTCCTAGCCTCCTCCCTCTCCATTATTTCGAAACTTTCAGAGTTTTATTGAGAGAAAAACCGTGAGAATTCAGTGAGGAATTAGAGAGAAAAATCGAGTAGAAGAAAAGAAAAGCAAAGCACTCCGTCTCCTCCGCGCCGCGTCGTCGTTTTGTTTGTTTTCCTTTCAAAACAAACCAAGGCATGTCTATATCTCTTTCACTCTTCAATCAAGCCAGAGTAGTGTTTTTTTTACACATCAAACTCATGAATTTATTGCATGAAAACCGAAATTTGTTCAAGCCATTTTCAAAAAAAAAAAAAAAATTTATGTGCAGAATTTTTGGGTTCCTTGTGCTCCTCACGGTTTGGTTTGTTTTGATTGTTTCAGATAGTTGGCTCGTGTCCAGGCTCCCAAGGCTGCTCCTAGGCATGTACTAGGATGTATTAGGATCACGTTGGTCCAATATTTGAGCCCCTTTCTTGCTGGAATTACGACAAAATGACAGCAACCTTTCCATTATGCCAATTGAGTCTCGAGTTTGATGGTTGCTATCAAGGGAGAAAGTTCCTGATCTTGGCTGCCATAGGAGCCTATAGCCATGGTTAGAACACCTCTCTATCATGTTTGAGACGTGACCAAGTCGCTCTTTTGAGGCCTGGTCCACGACGGAATCGGTTTTTAAATCAAAACAAGAACAGCCCCTTCGTCCCTTCCCTTTTTCCTGCATGTGTGTTTTCGTGTATATGGTGTTAGTGTGGATCTTGGTTGGATCTTTAGCCATTAGCCACGGTTCACACCATACCCCTTGATGTTATATCATGCCATGGTCAATCAAATGGCCACTGGAATGACACGGCACAGCAAACGAAGTAATATTCCCCACACACGCAAGGGTGCTTCTCGGGTGGGAGTTTCGATTGATTCTGGTGTGGTTCGAATTGTGGCTGGCCTAGGGCCCTTAGCCATGGTTCAAACCATTTCTTAGGATGTTGGTAAGAGGTTCTGATCAGTGGTTCAAGCCCCAATGGCCATTATCCTCGCAAACGACGCAAGGAAACCAAAGTGCCGCTGCTGTATTTCGGTGACAGCATGTTGTGCTGCGGTTCAGGGGTGTGTTTTGAGTTCTTGGTGGGCTTTTAGCCTATGGACTTGGACTAGACAGTACCTCATCAAGTTAGGAAGGTCATGTTTTTGGCCATATGTGATTCGGTTAAGTTTAGAGGTCGTACGAGAAATTACGGTGCGATGTGCCAAATTGACTCTCGAAAGAGCGTTTCATGTTTTGGCCTCCATTCACCAAAATTTCGACTTGTATCATTTTAGGAACATTATTTCATCATTTTTGGCGTATTTTAATCAATGACTAATTGATGGTTCGATGTTGGTTCGGATTGGTAAGAAGTCATGATTAAATACTAAGCCAATGGGCGTAATTGTCTCGTTTATGGAGTCAATTACAAAGTTTGGTCAAGTAAAATCATTTGCATATTTTTCATGTTAGATTTAAGTCGCAGCGAGCATGGGAACGATTCAACCCATGTGGTAAAATAATACAGGATATTTAATTATGTCATTTAAATATATTACGTGCATAAAAATATAAAATATTCATTTTTGATATTTATGCGATATTGCTTGTGGCCACTTTACTATCATGGGATTATTGCTTCATCCGGTGGTCACTTACCGGTTCAGTTCAGTTCAGTTCCACCTAGTATACTGTGGCATTAGTCTGATAAGACGATTATTACATCACCCGGTGGTCACTTACCTGGTTCAGTTCAGTTCAGTTCAGGGGGCCACTTGCGTAGAACATAATCTCAACAGAAAATCATTACATGCTATTTTATGACCGGGCTCTACGGAGCAAACATTTCACTTACGACTTTCAGTTCAGTTATGCACGTATTTATAATTATTCATGATGCGATTTTCAGTTCAGTTATGCTAGTACTTTAATTACTCATGACACGACATTTTCATGTTATGCCAGACTCATGATGTCATTACTTTACATGCGATTTTATTATAAATACTTGTTATTTACGATGTATCCATGCTGAGTCTTTAGACTCACTAGACTTGATTGATGTAGGTACTGATGAGGTCGGGACCGAGGGCGGGGACCAGTGAGCTAGCTTGGGTAGGCAGTAGTGGAACCTGAGGACCTCATTTTCACCATTTACCATTTTATGCCCAAACATTTTACATTTGTTGGATTATTTTAAATTGTTATTTTGCAAACGAACATTTACTTCCGCTGCTAATTTGAACATTAAACTTTATCTATCAGTTGAACTATGAATGAGACATTTTAATTATTTAATGAGGCATTTTAATTATTTAAAAAGAAAATTTTTAATTTTCCGCAAATTTTCAAACACGAATTTAGAGGCCTTTACAACTAATGTCAATGGAAGGAATTGAACACATGACAAATAAAAATATTAGTACTAATGTTATTATGAACTTTACAGGATACTTGACTAGTTGTTATTGGAGATGATTTTGTAATTCATGATTTTAATGGATTCTTTGACATCCTCCCTAGTTTCTCAACAGACTTAGTTGAAGTATTAAATGAGTGAAATTATTTCATTGTTATTTATATGGTGATAACAGTGTATGATGAATATTCTAGATGTATTATTTTGGAATGTTCAATAATATACTGATTTATGTTTTTTAGCTCTTATTTGTGTCGTTTTGGTTATTTATAAATGAATTTACATTTTTATGTCTGATTTAAAATTATTTTATAGATATATTTAATTTTTAACAAGCTCGAATCAAACTCAAACTCGAGCTCAATTTTATGCTTTACGAGCTCGAAAACGAGCCGAGCTCAAGCCAGGCTTGTTAAACATGCCAAACGAGCTATTAATGAATCAAGCTCGAGCCTGGCTTGATTAACATGCTAAACGAGCTTTTAACGAGCCGAGCTCGAGCTTTTCCCGAGCTTGGTAATTTCAAGACAAACCATGCTCGAGCCTGATAATAAAAGCTCGAATCGAGCTCGAGCTCGAGCCTCAAACAATCTTAAACGAACCTAGCTCAAGCCTGATAGCGTTTGGTTTGGTTTGGATCGTTTACATCCCGTATCAGTTAGTTTGTCAGCAATCGATTCATCAGTTTGATACTTTTTCAATTCCGTTGAGAACTTTATTTTGTTTACTTCAGTTCTACTTGTAAGTGTCATTCAGTTCAGTTACATTCTTTCAGTTTTGTTATTGGTCAATTCAAGTCTTCTCATCGGTTACTGGTCAGTTTGTCAAACTCTGAAACTTATAAATTCCAACAAAAATTTTTTTCACTATTATTCACACACTTTACTAGTTCCAACATACATGTTTATAAGTATTCAAAATTCACACAAAATTTCAGGCTTCAATAACATGTGTGTCTTAAACTGATGAAGTGACTAATATCAGTGAACAAGTATGTCATCAATTCATATTCATCATTGACCAACAATTATCAATCTCTTCACCACCAACTAGTTTTCATAGGACTCGACAACACAATGCATGATAAATGTTTTTAAATGAAAAAGAATTAATAAAGAAAAAGAATTACCCCAAACCCATGCTAAAGGCGTGCATTTCCCCAATGCACTAGACGAAACGCAAGACACAAAATCAATTAAACACAAACTAGATGCATGAATACGGAATGTAAAAAAACAATAAAAGAACTCCCAAGTTGATTGTAAGGTAGTGGTCTTGAGGACTGCAGATGAACATCAATATTTTTTTGCTGCAATAATATTTTTATGCCACCAATCTTCTACTTCCTCCAATGTACACACCTTGCATGAAAATTTAAGAGATTAAACATGATCAAGTTAAAAAGAAAAAAGAACTCGATGCAATAACTAAATTAAATAAACTAAATTAAGATCAAGTAAAATCCTTGAGTTGCCTCTCAAGTAGTGCTTGATTTTTAGTCGCCGGTTTGACCCTCAGAAGCAATCATCAAAGAGCAATTGACACTCAAAGTAAGTGTCATAGACACCACATATGTGTCTTGGTTTCATGTGCGCTCAAGTCTGGCTTGATGTACAAACTCTAAGCTTGTCACCTCAACAACACTCCATGAATAATGATAAAAATGGGAAGAGAATATTGGTGTTGGATTTCAGGGAAAAAATCCTTCAAAATCGGTATTGGAGGAAAAGAAGGATCATGTGGATTTGTGTGACAATACTAGCGATGAACTTAAATCGATAGTTTCAAGAACTTCGTCATCTCCCAACTTCATTGATGACTCATTTTCATATGATATTTCTTCCAAGACATTTTTCGATTGAGGTGGATTTTAATAGCTTCATCAGTCAATGCCAAGTATTCATCCACCATAATCTCGAGTCGATCCATGATCAATTACAAACTATTTTCATCATCGTCTTGATAATCAAACGGTTGGTTTATAAAATCTGATAATAAATTTATGGGTAGTATTGATGGTTCGAACCCTGCAGTGAAGGATCTCAATACTAATGGTAAAGTCTGCTATATCAATTGAACAAGTGTGTCATCTTATCATCTAGTCTAGACTAAATATGGGACTGACAGTTGCCAGAGATCTACTAATTACCCATATTCATGTCACTTCATCCAAACTGCTAAAGAAAATTTGGTTAAGAAAATATTTAAAACAATCACGATACCGAGAGTCGTTTGCTAACATATTGAATCTGTCTCACACTGAGTAGAATACCTTTCTGTGTTGTGGAAAAAAATTGTGAATACTTGTTGATGGAACATGTTAGAGTATTACATAGGGAAATTCCTGAAAAAATAAATAGAAACATATAAATTATGTAGGAATGAAGTATAATAATAAATAAAATTAACTAAAGAAAGTAATTAAAAAAAATTCAATTTCAATCACCAACAATGGCGCCAAAAACTTGATCGAGATTCTCTTACGTTGAAAATTCCCTATAAAATAAAAAAATTTATACTCGAATAAATCACAAGTGCTCGAGTCTAAGTTACAGTATAGTGTACAAAGTACGAGCATTATTCCGACAGAGATTGATTATATTAATTCACTTCAAACACAATTATTTAGATAACTACAACGAAAAGATAAATTTTTTTAAACTAAATTGGAAGTAAAATAAGATGATTCAACAACCACGACAAAAATAATTTAAATCAAATGAATAAACAAACATTTATGAAGATTTGAGTTCACCTACCCTGACTTTTTTTAATGATTACATTTCAATTCATAAACCATGCTTTTGACGGAATATGCTCTGTCGAGCTATATTAATTTAATTAATAAAATACAGTAAATAAATGTTCTTGTGTTATTTAACAACTGCAATCGCATTAACGAACCATGAAATTCTATAGTTTTGGACATATTGGACTATGACTATTAACATGTACTCAACCTTAAATGTCTATGCAAGTTGTAGATCTATAGTACTCTATCATGTTATAAAATCTCATCTCGATTTTAATTATAACACATATAATCAGTTCGAAGTTGATCGTGCTCCAAATTTTCTCTAAAAAATCAATTACATAATCAAGTATGCTTAAAAAACCAAATTCAATCTTCAAAAAAATGCACAACATTAATGTTTGGGGTAGGATGTAGGATCCCATAAATCTTAACTGAATTAAAAGATGCGGAGAAAATGTTGTTAAATTCTTGTTCTTCTCTTGATCTCTTGCTCTCCCTATTCTCCTATCTTGTTCCTTGCTTGAGGCGGTTGTCTTGTCTCCAATTTGATGATTTCCCCTCATGTGTTAAGGTATCCTATTAGCCTCTAAAAATCCACCCAAAGAAAGAAAGAAATCGTCCACAAAAAAGCTTTCATGTTGAGTCGCACTGGGGCAGTTAAGAATTACTGCCCTAGAGCGACTTGTTCTATTCGTGCTCTTGAAAATCCTTCAGGCGCACTGGGGTGGTCCAGAATTACCACCGTAGCGTAAGCTTCACCGCCTCGGCTTTTAAATCTCTTCTTTATCGCACTGGGACGGTCCAGAATTACAACCCTAGCACGCCTTGCACTGTCCACCTTCTTCAAATCTCCTAGATTTTCATAATTTCCGGCCATTTTTCCTACAAATCAATAATTCGAGGTGAGCCGTGATCATATGCAACATTTAACGACAAAATGAACGAAATGTAGACACAACACACACAAACTTATGTAAACATAGACTAAAAAAGTGCAATAAAATACATAAATATGACCCCTATCAAATATATTTAAGTTAATGAAAACGCTAGAAACTTAAATAAAACTGATAACAATATCTGGAATCTAGAATGAAAAATTGAAATTTCCTTGAACTAATGCTATGGTATTTTTAAGATTATTTGAAAGTTTGAGCGAGGTGCGTTGTTGTAATGCCCGATTATCTCTACAAATGATCTCATTGATAATTACATTGGTATGGCTACCATTAAGGGTTTAAAATATTCGTTACGATAAGTTTAAGTTCAATATGATATGATATATGGTAAATGTAGTATCATGCATTTTGAGAAATGAAATATGTGTGTGCAAACTATGCAAATACATCGACAATACTTCTATGACACTGATGCATTAGTGTTGACATTTAAATAGGTAAAACTATTGTGATATTGATGGATATAAAAGTAATGAGTATTGAGAAATTGTATGATGGATGTTGGTGATTATGGAAATAAATGTTGGGAACATGTTTGAGGAGGTATATATAGTAATTAATGAATGTGATAGGAAAGAAATGAAAACTATTGATTTAAGGATGATTTAAAAAGATTAAAAGGAAGAAAATTATGGAAAATTCGAGGGAAGGACGCCTCAACGGCCAAAATGGATTGCCCGGCACTACCAAGGCAAGAAAATCAAGTTTAGGTCTAGTAGGGTGCGCCCAGAGGCTAAAAAGGCTCGCCATAGAGCCCTGCAGAACCAAAGCACGCGCTCTAGTGGCTAAAAATGCCCGACCCAACTCTCTGTCTGCGAAATTTTGACTTAAAACGCGAGGGCTTCAAGATTTCTATCATTATTCACTACCATACACGAAAAATAGAGAGAACCTAGGGTTCCTCGCGTTTCTTCCTAAAATTGTACCCGAACATCTATCTTCACCTCTAATCAAAATCATATTAGAGTTTTACACGGAATTTGAAACTTAGAGCTACAAGTTTTCCTTCAATTTTCATAATTTTATGCTATGTACATCATAGAGTAGGGGTAATTTTCAAGATTAACATCGAAATGATAATATTAATTGATGTTTCTGTAATTTTGACAGCCTAGAATAAACAAAAACCACTCCAACAAGTGTTCTTAAGCTTTGAGAGTAAGTTGGACTTATTCTTCGATGTAACACATGAGCATAGTATAACTTCATCATGATTTTCAATGGATTCATGCTATTTGAAGATATATGTACTTGTATTATGCATTTCTTTAATGATTCATAATACAATTATCATTGTTATATATTGATAAAAATACATGTTGCAAGTAAATGATATGCTATAGATGTGAAAACAAGTCATATGATAAATGAGCATGATGATGAATGAATATGATTGATTAATATCTGAAAGATGGAAACTCCATTTAATTTATTGGCCAATTATGCTTACATATATGTATAATAGGACCTATCACAGTAACTCAAAAGTATCATGGATCATAAGATCAACCACAATAGTATATAAACCACATTCACTTATAAATATCATATAACTTGACCATAATTTTTACGCTATAAAAACTCATTGTTTGATCATGAATTGAAGAGTACGTCTCTTGTGAGATGGTCTCACGAATTTTTATCTGTGAGACGGGTCAACCATACCGATATTCATAATAAAAAATAATACTCTTAGTATAAAAAGTAATACTTTTTCATGACCATAATTTTTACGCTATAAAAATTCATTGTTTGATCACGAATTGAAGAGTACGTTTCTTGTGAGACGGTCTCACGAATCTTTATCTGTGAGATGGGTCAACCCTACCGTATTCATAATAAAAAATAATACTCTTAGTATAAAAAGTAATACTTTTTCATGGATGACTCAAATAAGAGACATATCTCACAAAATATGATCCGTGAGAACGTCTCATACAAGTTTTCGTCGAGATTTAATATCATGCCCTTTCTTCGCATGTTGATACGACAAAGTTCAATTTTCTGAGAACTTGCTGAGTAAATCTCGGAAGCAAAAATAATCATTAAAATTTATTGTAATATGGGTAAGTCAAAAATTGATCGGTTGGATTTAAAAATATAAAAAAGTCCGTTTTTTAAGTTGTCGAGTTTTTTTTTTTTAAATAAGATAATGGCGGTCCCTTGCACCAATTACACACGATTTCCATGCGATCACTACCAAGAAAAAGAACAGTGACAGGGTTAGCTCCTCTGTTCGAACTGTACGAACGTTACCTTATCACGATTATTATCATTATAGCAGTTATTTTGGAACTTTCAATATTTATCTATGGTTTTCAAAAAAATTTCTGGTGGGGTGAATCTTGGATTCATTATTCTGATGGGTGTTTTCTGTGGTTTCTGTCACCTAGTGTTTATTAGCCCTTTACGTACTAGCTTGTTTTTATTCTTTTTTCGTTAGAAATCTTTTATTTTGAAGTATTGAGCTGCTTTGTACTTCAGGTGGGGCAATCTGTAAAGGTCCATTTCGATAACTTCAAGCTTAGCCTCTTCGTCGCTCATCATTTCAATTCTTGTATGGTATTTGTGTGCATAAAGTTGAGACTGTTGTGATATTTTCTTTTGACTTCAAGGTTCTTCAAAGCTTTTTGCTGGATCTTGGGAATCTTGGGTGAGATCGAAATAGTAAATAAAAAAGGTTTCTTTAAGGTTGGTTGGAATTTGGTGGGAAAGTTGAGAGATTTTTAGTTAATTTTGATTCAGTGTTGTTTTAGTTTTAATTGGTTTTCTTTTTTGGTTTAGCTTGTGGTTTGAGATTTAGTGTTGGAATTACTGATAATTAAATATCTTCTTCACAGCTTTTATTATTGACTGATTTGTTCTGTTTTTTAGTCATCATTTGCATAATCTAGGAATGCCATTGATTTAGTATATTTTAATCTGTAACTTCTTTTAAAAGAAATGGTACTTATCATTGTCTCGACTCATACAATTGGTAATTCTGCTCTTTTATTCCTAGATGTACATCATAAATTCCTGGCCTTTGCAATTTTTTTCTTTCAGTTGTATTGAATCCATTTGCAGTGTTGGATTTGAAATTCGCTATAAATTGCAGAAATCTTACTGGGTTTTAAAGTTAGTAAAATGTTTGACTGCGTACGCTTATGATCAGTCAGTGCAGGAAATTTTCTATTTAAAAGTGGAGGGTGTGAGTTAAGAGGATAATATACCCTATAATCATAAGCGAATGAATCAATCCAAAGTGAGGCGAATAATTGGAAAGTATGAGATTGGAAGAACTATCGGTGAGGGAACATTTGCAAAAGTGAAATTCGCTAGGAATACTGAGAATGGACAGCCTGTGGCGATCAAGATTTTTGACAAGGATAAGGTTCTCAAGCACAAATTATCTGAGCAGGTTAACTTTCTTTTTCATTTTTCCATATGCCTCAAAGCCTTTGTATCAAATTCAGTGATATCCAATGGACGAGCTATTTATGTAATTTGGAACTACATGTATGGTGGCGACCTTGATGGTAGGAGATTGCCTGTGTGGTATTCCATTCATCTTACTAGTTATGGTTCTTTTTTTCCCTTTGATAATTAGCTATAATTTGGTATAATAAAAACTTCTATTCTGGCTCTAACATATCTTGTGTATAAATTTGACAGATTAAGCGAGAGATTACCACAATGAAATTGGTAAAGCATCCCAATGTTGTTCAATTGTACGAGGTTTGTCTCTACACGAATCTTTAGGCCTTTGTCAAATTGTAATACGGACATTCCAAAATTTTCACGAAGCACCACTTTCTTTTGCTTCTGGGACAAATTCTTATGTTGTAAAGTTGGAGGTCGTCTTCTTTCTCCCTGCTCTTTTTGGTTGTGTTACCTGCAATTCTTATGATATATCATTATCAGGTGATGGCGAGCATGGCCAAGATATTTATGGTAATGGAATTTGTCAGTGGAGGGGAGCTCTTTGACAAAATTGTAAGATGAGAAATTTATTCCCCTTCAAACGAAATAGGCGTTTTCTGTATCTTGTGAAGTACGTTACAGAAGATGGGTATTTCCACTTGTATGTTTTCTAGATTTTATGCTGTGAATTATGGAAACCTTGTCTGATTTGAACATTTGTGTCGATGAAGGTAAATCACGGACGGATGCAAGAAGACGAAGCAAGAAAATATTTTCAGCAACTGATTAATGCTGTTGATTTTTGCCATAGTAGGGGAGTCTACCACAGGGATTTGAAGGTATGTGTTTTGACCTTGAATTGATGAAAAAAAATTAAAAATTACAGTCCATATTTTTACTTGTGCAGCCAGAAAATTTATTGCTGGATGCTTCTGGGGACCTCAAAGTTTCTGATTTTGGATTAAGTGCTTTGTCCCAGCAAGTCCAGGTGATTATTGATTGCAGTATCATGATTTGTTCTTAAATTATTTTAACATTCAGTATTTACATTGTTCACGTGCTTAGAATTTAGATAGTTGTGAAAAGCATTGTTGTATATACGTAGTGTTTTGACAAAATATTAAAAATTCAGGCGTGATAAGGGTATAAAACTACCAATTTTGTGGGAATTTGACAATAAATTTAACCTCTAAATATCAAACGATTTGGATTCCTAATTTGACCGTCCGTTCTATTCTCCTTAGAATGGGATGCAATCGAAGCAAAAGATAAAACTAAAAATTTGTGCACTGGAGACGAAAATTTATGCTGCTGAAAGGAACTAAATGCAACATTTATGGAACATTAGAAATGAAATGGACGTGAACTAAGAAATTAAGGCCCTAAATGCTAATAGAAAGCTTGGAAAATATGAAACTAAAATCGCAGAGATGCAGTTTTGTAGATTGCTCTTTTGAGAGTATTTGATTGATGATGTGTTGATGGGGCTTCATTTTTCGTGTTTCTGCTCTTTTAAAGGAATGGTTCCTCGCACTGGTTCCCTGAGTCAGTTCCTTAACTGCCGACATCCACTACTTGCAACGTGGGCATTGGAAGTTATTGACCAATCCTTTGCAGTTCCTGCAGCCTACATGGACCTTAGTTCGTCGAGGCTTATATTAAAACGCTTAATGTGTCGGACAATTAATTCATGGGCGAAAACTAATGTTTAGGCCAACAGATGGAGATGATGAAATGCTTTAAATTTCAATGTAAAAAATCTTTAAAAGTCGCACTCACTATGTGCTTTGATTGTATGCAAATTTTGGAATCAAAGTAGAATTCTTATAAACTTTGATGTGCCAGGATGATGGTCTGTTGCATACGACGTGTGGAACACCAAACTATGTTGCTCCTGAGGTATGATTTTTGAATTATACCACTTTCATTTTTGTCCTCTTCTCCTCTTTGCGATCAATGAGATGATTATCGGAGTAGGTTATCAATGATCGAGGTTATGATGGAGCAGCCGCAGACTTGTGGTCGTGCGGAGTCATCCTTTTCGTGTTACTCGCAGGTTACTTACCTTTCGATGATTCCAACCTCATGAATTTGTACAAAAAAGTAAGCATATCTCTTGGCAACTTTATAATCTTTTTTGCTAGTTAACTTCCTTTATTGCTTTGACAGATTCACTTACTTTTTTTCTTGATTATGTATAGATATCGTCCGCAGAATTTACCTGCCCGCCTTGGATTTCTTTCAGTGCCATGAAATTGATTGCTCAAATCTTGGACCCAAATCCTGTACATGTAAGTACGAAAATAGCTCCCTACCAGCTACCTCATTAACATCTCATGCTAATTAATAATGTTTATTTTTACAAGTTCTCTGTAAAATTTTGTGACGTTTTTCAGCGCATCACAATTCCTAAAATCTTGAAGGATGAGTGGTTTAAGAAGGATTACAGACCACCGGTATTTGATGAGAAAAAAGAGAGAAACCTAGAAGATGTGGAAGCCGTGTTTAAGGACTCTGAGGTGCATTTTACTAACTTTCTGAATTATGTCGAATGTTTAACGTGCAAAGTAAAATCTGGTTAGAGTTTCTTGACGTAGGAATATCACGTGATGGAGAACCCAACTCCAATGAATGCCTTCGAGTTAATATCAATGTCTAGAGGCCTTAATCTTGGGAATCTATTTCATGCAAACCAGGTCAAAATATTTGAATTGTATCATTTCCTTCAATTGTAGATTTTGATATGGCGACATATCCTCGGTCAAATGAACCCCCTCTGTTTCTTTGATGTTTGGAGAGTGACATTACCCATTTTTCTCTATGTTTTGCCCATTCTTTTGTGACAGGATCTTAAGAGAGAAACAAGGTTCGCTTCTAAAAGGCCTGCTAATGAGATAATTAGCAAAATTGAAGAAGCTGCAAAGCCTCTTGGTTTTGATGTTCACAAGAAGAATTACAAGGTAAACTTGAATATTTTTTGTACTAAGATAAGATTTCGGGTGTTTTGACCTCATTCAGTGGTAGAATCTGTATTTTAAGTTCAGACAAGAAAATAATTCATTCATGAATTTGATGTCATTTTCCCAGTTGCGGCTTGAAAACATGAAAGCTGGAAGAAAAGGCAACCTTAATGTAGCCACTGAGGTACGGCGATACAAAGAGTGGTTTTCAGCAACTCTCACCCAGATGGTTTCATCTTTCAACTTACCATCAAAGTATCCATATCTATACTTCTTAAAAATGTTAACACCAATAATGTTCTCGAATCAGGTTTTTCAAGTTGCTTCATCACTGCATATGGTTGAAGTTCGAAAGACAAAGGGTGACACACTGGAGTTCCACAAGGTCCACCGGTTTGCCAAATTTGATCTTTTTTTGTTTTGTAAAAATAATGTTTTTATAATAATACTTCCTTTAATGATTGCGGAAAACCTCTTAGCTTGTTGGCATGGCCTATTCCATTGAAGGTGGTAGGTTCTAGTGCCCCACCCCCATGTATGTATAAAAAAAAACCTGAAACACCATCTTTCTATTTTCTTCTCGACTCAGTTTATGTATTCTGTTTTTCTTTGATGCAGTTCTATAAAAATTTATCAACAAGTCTCCAGGATGTAGTTTGGAAAACTGAAGAGGAAATGCAGGAAATGAAGTAGAAAATGCTTCTCAGCAATCTGCATCATTTGTACAGTTGCGAATGTGTAATTCTTTTTGTAATATCAGCAGCCTTTAGCTGGATGCTTTTCAAATCGCCAGGTACTTGCATTTATCTGTGTTTTCAAGAGCACAATTAGTTATTTTGTTTGAGAGATTCATGCATTGTAAATCTTGTTTAAGATAAACTACTTTAAAGTTATCCCTACTCTCCAACTATAAAAGTTTCTCAAATCAATCTGCAAATCAATAAAGAAAGATAAAACTTCTACACCTATCAAAATCACTATCAGTAAGACATGAGAGTTGTAAAGATGCAGAAATTTAATAATCTTGGTTGTCATTATTTATCACTTGTTGACCTGTGAAGGCTCAACTTACAAAGAAACTGTGAGATTCTTCAGCGACCCGGAAGTCTGGCTGTCATACCTCGCATTCATTGGCAAATTCCAATCATCTCTGATGTTTCCTTGTTTCTCAGTTTGAAGTTGCTATCCTGGTGCCTATTCTCTTCACTCTGCATATTCTGCAGCAGTTTCCTTTTTTTTTTTAACTTCCAATCGCTCTTCCACAATTCTTCTCAACTCAAAAGGAAAAGAGTGTGCTCCCAGCCATTAGCCTGAGTTGGCAAGATACATATATCGATCCAACCTTTTTACAGAAATAAAGCCATATATCTGTCTTTACATGCCTCGTGTTCATCAGTTTTCTGATTCCATCTGCTTCATCCCACCTCCCTGCTTTGGCATACATGTTTGATAGGCTCAACAGCCAAGCCCCACGTTACCATGTAGCCGACTTGCCCCAAGTATAGCATCCCATATATTAACACCTGTTTTAATCTTGAGAATATTGATTAGCAACACTGCTTCTTCCATAAGACCCGAGCACCCAAGAAGATCCACCATGCAAGCATAATGCATATCGGAGGGAGTTATGTACTGTACTATCATGTCACCGAAGTGTGCTTTTCCCTTTCCAACTAATCCAACATGACTACAAGCAAGAGAACAGCTATATATGATACTGAATTAAATTCAACGTCATCATCCTCCATAACTTCAAAGAAACTAACAGCAGAATCCAATTCCCCAATCATTCCAAACCCCATTATCATGGTATCCCAAGATGCGGTATCCTTTTTTGGAATCTGATAAAAAATCTTCTTCGAAAGATCAAGTCTTCCACATTTAATGTAGAAGTCAAGAAGTGAGTTTGCAACAAAAAGATGATCATGGAACAACCTTCTCATTGCAAAAGCATGAATCTGCTTCCCTTCTTTAACGGCTGATGGATTTGCACATGCAGAGAGGACTCCCATGTAGGAGATCGTATCTTGCTTCAGACCTGAAATTTCCCTTCCTTTAAACAAGATAACAGAGTTTGAGCACTTGCTAGTTTGTGAATAGCCAAGAATTAGCGTGCTGTATGATACTTCAAGAGTGATGTTGAATATCTTTTGAGCATAATCTAGGCAACCACATTTTGCATACCTGTTTGTTAAAGCATTTGAGATTCAAACAGATTCGTTCCGGATGGATCTTGCTTGTACTTTCCATGAATAACAGAACCTAATCTGGCACAAGCAGGAAGACCAGTTGTGAGAGTGACACAGTTAGGAAGTTCACCATGATCTTGCATTTCTCTTAACGTGTTTTGAAGCGTCCGGCTTCGTGCCCGTTTTGAGAAAAATTACCTATCATGGTATTCCAAGACAACATTCCTCACACTCGTCTTACAAAACACATTTGAAGCTTCAGTGAAGCATCTCCATTTTCAATACGAATCCATCAAACGCATTTGAAACAAATACATCAGTGTTGATGCCAATTTTCACACTGAACGCGTGAAGTTCTCTTCCCTTCCTGAAAAACCGTAGCTCTACCAATACTGCTAACATCGTGGCAACAGTAATAGAACTCAATTTCACTCCCAGCTTTACCATCATCCTAAAACTGTCCAAGGCATTGCTATGAATACCCCTATAAGCTAAACTACCGATCAACGAGCTCCAAGATACCTCGTTTCTATTACCAACCTCATTGAAAGCTCCCTCCAAAGCCTCAAAATGTTCACATACCATATGCATAAACCAAAGCATTGCCAATCCGTACCTCACCATACAAGCCAACCTTCAAAACATAGCAATGAATCAATCTAACCAAAGTCTCATCTTCAAGACGTGTACACACCGGCAAAATGCTAACAATACTAATGGCATTCGGGGTAACCCCAAACTCAGGAAGCATATCCTTTAACAAACCAGCCGATTCCAACCCACAAACATTATCGTAGAAAACTCCAATCACAGTATTCCATGATATCAAATCTTTCCCCTGCATTTCGTCTAAAACTTTTCTTACACTACCCAAATCACACAAGCTCCCATAAAACAAAATTAGAGCGTTACTCACAAATCCAGCCTTGATCGAACTCCCGTGCACCTCCGATCCTTTTTTCCAGAAAGCAAAAAATCCGCACAGAGTTTCAGGTTAAGGGTCGGGTTATGGAACCAGCGGTCTGAGTCTTGGTCCAGACCGGGCTCGGTTAGCCTACCGATTTGGTTCGGTCCGATTCATTTTAATTTTTTTTAAAAATTGTACAAAATTATTTTAAAAAAACAAAATTAAATTTTTTTTACAAAATGTTTGCACGTATATAGATACATATGCATTTGATATTGGAGTGACTGATTTTCATGGTAGTTTACTATTTAATTAATTAATTAATAATTTTTGACGTCATATTTAATTTTCAAACATAAGCATTCAATGTGTTTATTCTTTAAGATACAATGAGTATTTTATTAATGTTGAAAAATTATTTAGTCGTGTTTATTTATTTATATTAAACAATTAATAAAAATAATATAATATGAAATATAAAAAAATTCAGCGTAATAAAAAATCAAAATCAAACGACGAAAGTAGAATCAAACATCGTTATATAAATAGGTCATTCGAGTTTCATATTTTCACACCAAGTTCAAAGTTTCTTCTCGATTTTTTAGTGCATCATAGGATTTTTCGGTCATTTATCCAAGTTGCCGAGTGTTTTCGGAGGAGTTATCAGTGATATACCCCAAAAGACTGTCGAAGGACGCATGCATGATCTGAGGGCCTTAGTTTTACTTAGGGGATAGTAGTTACAATATGGTTAGATGTTGATATAGTTGTTGGGTTATAATATCTAGGGTCAGAAAGTAGGCATTCTGTATATACAGACCAGTTGAAAGATACGTAAGTTATGACTGAGATATCTAGTTGAATATGATTGCTTATGTGTTGCATTTTACTTGTCAATATATGCATGGCTTTATGTTATGATATTATGCGACACTTTATATCGTGATGAACATGTACATTGGAGATCACCATTTTAATAGGATCACTCAGTCCTCTTTTATGGACGATCGAGCACTAGTTGGCATCATATCCAATGGGATATCATGCTAAGGTGACCTACAACATTGTGGGTATGATTAATGTATGAAAGTCACCCAGAGGCATGATTCGAGATGAGACTACATACTCTCGGCGTCTATTGATATGTGTCGTTTTTGCATATTTTATTATGTTAATTTTAATTCATTATCGCACAAGTTTAGGGTATCGAGTCTGTATTTTTCTGTTTTAGTCATAATTTATGCATATTATTTGCACATCACATGTTTCGGTTGATTTGTAGGCAGACTTGCTAAAAGAAAATGAATTATTGGCAAAATAGCGAGCAGGGCGCGCTAGATGGGTGACACCCCGCCCCTGTGTGCAAGAGAGCGAGCTGCGAGGACCGCGCATTGGGGCAGGTGATCCGCGCACTAGTGCGGGTGAAATCACCTGCCCCAATGCGCATACCATGGAAATTATTCGAGGACCTCGCGCTGAGCTGCGAGGACCGCGCACTAGCACGGGTGAAATCACCCGCCCCAATGCGCATACCATGAAAATTATTCGAGGACCTCACGCTAGGGCGGGTGTTTTTGCCCGTCTCAGGGCGACGCAATATGGAAACAACAGCTGGACGATTTATTTCCTTCTGTGGTAGATTTTTTTTATGGAAAATTGGAAATAAACAATAGCAGCCTAATACGTGTGAGAGAGGGGGATTTGGAGGATTATTCAGAAAAGAGGCACAATAAAGGCTGGAAAGAGAGCAAGAAAAAGAGGAGAGCAAGAGAACTCAACCGAAGAACGACAGTTTAGCCATTCTTCTATTTGGTGACCAACGAATCTCCACCAGTTATGTGTTGCCCCCTCAAATTGATATACCGCAAAGTTCGCTTTCAGTTCCTTTGAGTAGTTAAGAACAGAGAAAATCTTTTCAATTTTGTTTAGTCATCCTTCAGTTTGTTGTGCGTCGAGGGTGCCGTAAAATTTGTGTTGGAACATAAGGATTTTTTTCAAGAGTTTGTTCATGTGTTTCTTCAAATATTTGAAGATCGTGTTATTTTTCGTCAAAGTTTCTCTGTGAGGACCCGGACGCTAACTCATCTTCTTAATCATTATTAGGATTAATTGGGAACAATTAAATAAACTGGGTCATAAAATTTTTTTTTAAATATTGAACACTATATAAACCAGTGTACAAAATCTATAATAAATTAGGTCCAATCTCATTCAAATTATAAGATCAAGTTTAATATCTACAACAAGATCCAAGTACAAGTCTTGTACAAAAGGAAATCATAAAAAACTAATGTTCATCCACTACATATCAAGTGATGAAAATGAACTCTACTTCTGGGTCCGAATCTCCACTCTAAACTCAATCTCTCATCCTCTTCTCGACCCTGATCATGTCCTACCTGTTGTCATGCACACATACAAACACAACAACAGCCGGATAACTCCGATGAGAAATATATTCTCAGTATAAACAACATATACATGCATTTCATATAAACATATATAAAAGCATAGAACAATTATCAATAGCATGTATCATAATCTGAAAACATGAATCGATATAAAACTGTAAATCAAACTCTTTGACTCTTAATCTCAAACGCGACTCTTATCTAGGGATCCCGGTTCCCGAACTTTGGTATATCATATCGAATCTCTACAATAGGAGTCGATCTACTCCTAAGCAACATCGATATAAACCAAATGTCCAGTGACATGGCACATCTGCCAAAGACATGGCACATCTGCCAAAGACTCAACACATGCTTTGCTATAAATCAATAGACTAAGCATATCAATCTCATGAATTGCAAACATCAAAGCAATTACAATAAAGTATGTGGTTTTGGGAAACTCAAGCTATCTCTTACTCGAGTCGTATCTTCTAGATTTAACATTGATTTATACCTTTTTTTTGTCGATCTGACGGAGTCGAAGTCTTGAATTCGAAGCTGTCAACACTCAATCTGGCAATGACATTATTGAGGAGTACAATATCAATATACAACCCAACACAAGAATTCTCAGTCTAATCAACTTTCGACGGCATAACGGCACAATCTCCATATACCCAACAATACAATATCCACAGATGCAAATCACAACTCATAATCAATAGCAAACACAATCTGATACTAAATCTGTATATTCTCAATCAAATCAAATCTGGAAAATGGTAACAATTCCATATGATATTCATTCTTCAATCCGATTTCGATTATACAATTATAACAATATCAGGAACAGATAATAACAATCATATCATGATTTCTTCAACATCAAACTTTTGAATCATACAAGAACATAGTAAAACTTACGTCCTTTTGAAGTCTTTGACGAGAGGAACACAGTATTCAACTCGAATCAAAATTCTGACGGTCGGATCTTGCACAAAATCACAATTCTAGCTATTGAGAAACTTGAAGAGTTAGCTATGGATTCTCTCAGCTCTTGCTGCTGATTCTGAGGGAAAGTGAAGGTTATTACATGTATTTATGCATGGCTAGGACAAGTGGCTAATTTCTTTGTGCTGCACGTCTCGCGCATATATGCGACCATCACCGGCGCATATGCGCAAGACCTACTATCTCGTCGCATAACACTTCAACTGCTCGCGCATATGCGCACCCTGTCTTCGCGCATATATGCGAGACCTACTGTCTCGGCACTTCTTCTCTTCACATGCTCGCTGATAAATGTTGAACACTATATAAACTAGTGTACAAAATCTATAATAAATTAGGTCTCATCTCATTCAAATTATAATATCAAGTTTAATACCTACAACAAGATCCAAGTACAAGTCTTGTACAAAAGGAAATCATAACAAAGTAATGTTCATCCACTACATATCAAGTGATGAAAATCAACTCTACTTCTGGGTCCGAATCTCCACTCTAAACTCAATCTCTCATCCTCTTCTCGACCCTGATCATGTCCTACCTGTTGTCATGCACACATACAAACACAACAACAGCCGGATAACTCCAGTGAGAAATATATTACCAATATAAACAACGTATACATGCATTTCATATAAACATATATAAAAGTATAGAACAGTTATCAATAGCATGTATCATAATCTGAAAAACATGAATCGGTATAAAACTGTAAATCAAACTCTTTGACTCTTAATCTCAAACGCGACTCTTATCTAGGGATCCCGGTTCCCGAACTTTGGTATATCATATCGAATCTCTACAATAGGAGTCGATCTACTCCTAAGCAACATCGATATAAACCAAATGTCCAGTGACTTGGCACCTCTGCCAAAGACATGGCACATCTGCCAAAGACTCAACACATGCTTTGCTATAAATCAATAGACTAAGCATATCAATCTAATGAATTGCAAACATCAAAGCAATTACAATAAAGTATGTGGCTTTGGGAAACTCAAGCTATCTCTTACTCGAGTCGTATCTTCCCGGTTTAACATTGATTTATAGCTTTCTTTTGTCGATCTGACGAAGTCGAAGTCTTGAATTTGAAGCTGTCAACACTCAATCTGGCAATGACATTATTGAGGAGTACAATATCAATATACAACCCAACACAAGAATTCTCAGTCTAATCAACTTTCGACGGCATAACGACACAATCTCGATATACCCAACAATAAAATATCCACAGATACAAATCACAACTTATAATCAATAGCAAACACAATCTGATACCAAATCTGTATATTCTCAATCAAATCAAATCTAGAAAATGGTAACAATTCCATATGGTATCCATTTTCAATCCGATTTCGATTATACAATTATAACAATATCAGGAACATATAATAACAATCATATCATGATTTCTTCAACATAAAACTTTTGAATCATACAAGAACATAATAAAACTTACGTCCTTTTAAAGTCTTTGACGAGAGAAACACAGTACTCAACTCGGATCGAAATTCTGACGGTCGGATCTTGCACAAAATCACAATTCTAGCTATTGAGAAACTTGAAGAGTTAGCTATGGATTCTCTCGGCTCTTGCTGGTGATTCTGAGGGAAAGTGAAGGTTATTACATGTATTTATGCATGGCTAGGACAAGTGGCTAATTTCTTTGTGCTGCACGCCTCGCGCATATGCGCGACCATCACCGGCACATATGCGCGAGACCTACTGTCTCGTCGCATAACACTTCAACTGCTCGCGCATATGCGCGAGACCTACTGTCTCGGCACTTCTTCTCTTCACATGCTCGCGCATATGCGCGAGGTCTTCCGCCTTGCTCGCGCATATGCGCGGCTCGGTTCGCGCATATGCGCGAGACCTTCTGTCCTCGCACAAAACAATATCACATGCTTTACCAAATCTGGTCTCGGAGTGGTCTTTCTTTAATTACATCAATTCATAATCAATAATCTCGGATTAACAGAAAAAAGTCTCGGGCATTACATTCTCGCTGGTGGTTGCTAATAGAACTGCATAAATTGCTGAAACATGTCAAACATGTTTTATGGATTTTGCTCCTGCCGTGGAATATATATGCTTGGTTTCCCATTGTTTGGGAGTGATGGTCTTCATCGTGGTTGGAAATGTTATTACTTCTTGCGGTGGATTATGAATCGTCTCGATTTCTAGCTCGTGAACTATTTTTTGATGAAGTTGTCCTAGAAATAACACTTTAATTCATTTATTATTATTATTACTATTACTATTTTAAACGGGAGCTATTTAATGGATATAAGTCAAATATTAATTCAGAAATGATTTCATACAATACTATCAACACCCTCGGTGTTCAATATTTATCATAAATAAAAAAAATTGATTATGTAGTCATCAGTTTTTGGGTCAAATTAAGACTTATATTTTTTTTATCATTTTTTATCCGAAAGGTCTGGATATAATAATAAACATTAGAATTTTCACTATAAGTCATATCCATAAAACCCCAAAAAATAAAACCTTATGGATTTTATTCTCTCACCCAAAATTATTTCAGGGCAAACTTGAGGGGCTCCTATAGCAACTATAGACCCCCGACTTGCAATATTATCATTATATCTTACTTACATTAGCGGAATCGTGTATAATCCGTGACTTTACAAAAGATAACTCAAATACTAGCATACTGATCTTGAATGAAAGACTAACGTAGTTTCACGATCTTGAAAAACCAAAATTTCAATTTCCATAATTTCCATCCTATTTGTAGGCCTATAATCACATATCTGGAATTTATAATAAATAGAAAGAAAAAAGAGGTTAAGTTTTTGGGGATTTAGTACTGGAATAAACAGAGCTTATATATATTTATAACAAGTTAAATGGTAATAACTCAGTACAATAATTCAATATAAGATGACATGTATCAGTAGTAACGTATCGTTATGAAAATATCTTGTCAAGTGATACAGTGACTATTCATGATTCTGAAGTGAATAACGTGAGCTAAAGAGGTGGCTCTTATCAACATTCGGTATAACTCTTTTCTCCATGTATTCAAGTAAGATCCGTACAATCGATCATTTATGAGTCAACGTGAATTCATATTTTCGAACCAAGTTATGTTGTTCAAATGAAACCGTTGTTCATTGGACTGACATTCCAAACCGAAATCGTTATGTCTAGTGGACTAACAATTTGATACACAGTAAACCTCACCTTTACAATTTACAATGTTGTAGTTGTGACAATCCCAGTGTTCGAGTAATTCCTAGTGTAAATAGTAATACTAATTAGTAAATTGTTTACAAAGTATCACATGACATCAATTGACTTCATGATATTTCCATGATTATGGAATGACTTTTAAATGATAAAAACATTTTTAAAGTTCAATAGAAATATTAAGATTGATCTAAAAACCATGAGAATATTTTTTAAAACATTTATTTGATAAATACTTAAATTTTTCGGTTTTCGCATCGATAACTACGAGAAAATTATCCAAAAATTGTAGAAAATATTCAGCATAAAATACCATATTAATGGATAAGAATATAAGATAAGTTGTTATAGAAAGAATTTTGCTCTAAAATTATTACTATTATTATTTTTATAACCACGTATATTATTTGAAAAATATTAAAAATGATATATGAATCTAAAATTATGAAACTTTGCCAAATATATCAAAAAAATATCTTCTTTAAAGAACAGAAAAAATAGTCAAATTAATTTTGAGAGTCGTATTGTACTTAAATACTTTTCCAAAACACAAATAAATACTTTAAAATGTTAAAATAAATAATACATTACAAAAAAATCATAAAACCTTACTAGCACTCTAAATAACATTAATTTTAGGATTTGGAGTCTTGAAACAATATATTTCAGTGGTTAGAAAATCATTTGTGTAACAAATCGCATCTCGGGGACGCAAAAAATTGTGTGAGACGGTCTCATGGGTCGTATTTTATGAAACGGATATCTTATTTGGGTCATCCATAAAAAATTTACTTTTTATGCTAAGAGTATTACTTTTTATTGTGAATATCGGTAAGGCTGATCTGTCTCACAAATAAAGATTCGTGAGACCGTCTCACAAAAGACCTACTCCTCGGAAGATACTAATCAATCTTAAAAGATTAAAAAAAAATAAACCACTAATCCAAAAATTATAAAAACTGGTCAGAAATGTCTTTTATGTTTTATAAAATTTCAAATTCCAAGTGGATTAGTGACAGATTTGAAAGTATGAGAATGACTGAGTACCATATTTTACTACCGGAAAATACCATTTCCGATTACATTTTATAGACTAAGAAGGACATATACTGATTATTTGACAGAGTTTGAACAAATTTTATGTTTAGATCATAAACAAAATAATTTGAGAATAATAAGAAACATGGGTCCGAAAACAATAGCTGAAACATAGTTTACCGACATTATTTCTTTCCCGGACAGCCTCGACTTCAAATTTTTTTTCTCAAAAATAGCTGATCCTTTTTCAACACCTCCTTCACACTCTGATTTCTTAGTGTGTGTAGAGTGTCGTGTAAAAGTTTGAGAATTTTTTAGGTATGTTTTCTATTTTCCAATATTTTTATGTCATTTTCACCCTTATTTCTCTCTCTATACTCTCCCCTTAACCCTCACTCTGAACCGGCAAGTTGCCACCTCTTTGATCCTTTGCAAAACGGACACCTTTCGAGACATGATTGTATGATAAAAAAATATTTTAGAACATTTAACTGACAGATTTATTTATAATAATGAAAATAGTCCTATAAAAATATATTTTTATCTCGTATATATGAGTTATCTGACCGTAATGATAGTCAATAGAAAGCTAAATTTATAGATGACTTCTAGATTTTTTTGCATAAAGAATTAGAAAAATATTAAAAACAGAAAACATCACTATAATAATATTTCATAAATATATTCTTTATTTATTTCCTTCCATTAAGGTACTGTTTGATTCATGGTATGAGATATATAATATACACATAAAGAATATTTTTTAATAATAAAATAAATAAAAAATGATAGTTAATATAGTGTTTGATTTGATTGATTAAATTTGAGATAATATAATATTAACATTTGTCCTTTTCGAAATTATTAATACAATATTAATAATATTATTTATTAAAAATAATATTATAATTTTATATTATTGATTTGATTGATATGAAATAAATAATTAATAATTTGATTGATCGAGATAAATGATACATGTAAAAAGAAGTGATATGATATAACTATTTATATTAGTATTTGAAGTAATTGAACCAAACCGTACATAAATAGATTAAGCTGTTAGAGAAATTATTAATACATGTTGTATCTTTTGTCAGAGTAATTTGTTTTATTTATCTATTATTATTTATATTCATTATTTAAATTTTCATTAACACCTCAGAATTTTAAAAGTCTACTGATAATAAATATTGAAGTGATATTAAATGAATTTGATAGTTGAAAATTGAAATATCATTCATTATCACCTCAAAATTTGAATGCAGAACCCTTGACCTTTTTTTTTACCGTCTTAAACTCAAAATTGACATAAATTTAACCCACCAACTGATTAACGTAAAACGAATAACGTAAGGTGAATTAACCCTAAGTCTATGACATCAAATTTTAGTATAGATAGGAAAATAAAGTTTGTAGTTCCATCAAAACCAACTAGTAAGTATCCAACGGCAGTTGATAGACCTGGGAAATGGCTGGCAGCCAAGATTCAACAAATCCTCAGGAGTTTATAAACTTCCTAGCAGCATCCAACGGCAGTTGATAGACCTGGGAAATGATTACGAAAAGGTAACACGATAATTATTTATTTAGTTATGCAAGATGGTTGGCTATTTTCCAGGAGTCATTTTTCAGATCCGCTTGGTGTTTTATCTCATGCTACACTGACTGAATCATCATTATACATCTAAGAGGGTATTTGGGATGTCTTGAAAAGTCTTTTACATCATGATACACGTAACAAACATCAAGCAACCAAAGATATGGCATTGAGTGTAAAAGAAGATTTGAAATGCTATACTTACAAGTTTTTCGTACACTTGTTGAAATGCCTTACAGAATCTCTCCGCTTCTGCTGCTCCCACCTAAAAACAACAAACACCAAACCAACCCAGGTCAATGGCTTTGTCAGTTTGTTGGCATGCCATAGAGAGGTCTTTGACTAATAGGCATGATCAATCATTTTGTCTAATTGTTGGCAAGCCAAGTTTATTTAACGTTTGTCATCATCACGATGTTCTGTGCATAATTCATGACTCATCCAATCAAATTTCTATATTTTAATTTTCAGAAGAGAACAAAGGTAATGATAATGATCCGATGGACTGGGACTTCTCCAAGAAATCAGATTTAACTATATCCCAAGCTCAAATGTCTCCCTTGACGGAGCATGAAGAGATCATGTAGATATCATAGAGGTGCTACAGAGAACGGTGAGTATGAAAGCCACAATGATAGAAAGCAAAGCAGCAATTTCAAGCACTTCAGAGCATATTAGAAAGTTGGAACTATGAAACTGAAAAAAAATGTAGCATAGACATGGAAAAGATAATCTATTGCAGTTCAAAACTACTAAGACTGCAGAATTTAATATCAAGGTCAATTTTCAAAAGCATACCTTCTGCTCAGCAGCCAACATCAGTTTCCCCCAAAACACCTCTGTCCTTGCACGACAGTGTAAAACATCACTAAGTTAAACAGAGAGCTTACTTACTAAATTTATTTGACAATTTCGTTGTCTTCAAAAGTTTAAGGCACCGCATGTATAAACGCATAATATCACCAGAATACATGACAGGATATACAAATTTAAAGGATCCAAAAAAAGCACAACATCAAACTGGCTAAAAAACCTGTGCTTGATTGAATACCTTAAACTAAATACATCAAACACAAAAACAGATTGTAAACTACAAAAAGCATGTCATGCAGTGGCTGATTAACATACAATGGTTCGCAGTCTCATTTAACTCTGTACCTCTCGTACTTTTGGAAGTCCCAGCATCTTGGTGCTCCTTTATCTGAAGGCATACAATAATATTAGAAAGCAGAAGCTGGAAAACAAGATAGAATTAAGAGTTGCACCTCCTCAGATTCTGATGACCGAGTTAATTGTCTTGAAGAATCCAAGTCTGCCTGTAACACAACTTTGAAAGATAAAAATTAACAATCCCAAAGATATTATTAACATAGTTTCTTATTGGCACATCACAAGTCATACAACTCATAGTGGAGGATAAATCAGCTTGATAAAAATTGGACGAGCTCATAGTTCAACACTTGCAAAATTGTTGGGTAAGGGTCATCAAAAATACATTTCTCAAGAGCAACATATATAAAGGATAGGGTAATTACGCAATGCATCAGATGCTGGACAGTATTGCATGAGCTTATAACCAAGGCCTTCAATTCAGTAATTCTGTGAATATCACAGGTGAACTGGCCAAAACACTGTTCGTATTTATTACCCAAAGAAACCATCTCGGTCAATCTAGTTAAACACTTCATCATGATTAATTTTTCAGGAAACATTATTTGTGCCTTTCTCCAGCGAAAAGTATAAAAAGATTTATTATACCACCTAAAATGAAATCGAACTTTTGGGACAAGCAATTTCATCAAGGTATCATAGTTAGGAGGTCAGAGGTTTAAGATCCCTACAGTGCGAAAACCCACATATTCTTTAGTTGGTCTTAGGTCTTGATTTATAGGAATTCATTGCATCCCGCGGCCTGATATTTCTCAATTTCCAGCTTACATGTGTTGAGCATGTTAAAACATAAAACTATTGATATTGCCCACTCCCATGAGTTCGACTTTTTCGGATAAGTGGTTCCACCAATATTCCAGGCCGAGTTTGAAGAACTGGGTGCATACCTATCCCCAGGTTTAAAGTTTGAAAAATTTTTAAGGGTGGATATGCGTTTGAGACCCCACTCAGATGCAGAAACAACAAGCATCTGGTGTTTTATACCATGACAAAGTGTAACATAAAAAATGAGGAACCAAGCAACCAAATGGTAGGGTGCAATGAAACTAATTTAAAGTTTAATCCCCAACTAAACAAATGATGACATAATATTGATGAATGTGTTAAACAAGTAAAAGTACCAAGAGCCACTTCCTCCACATAAGAACGGTAGCTTCGATGGTACATGTGGGGGCAATGTGGAACGGTAGCTTCGATGCTACATGTGGGGGCACTGCCTCCACATGGTTTGGATGAACAAGATTCACACACATATGTTATTTTAAAAAATTAGTGGACCCCATGTATGTGTTGCTAAATTTGAGTCATTTATTCTATCATGGGGTAGTGGCCCTACATGTAGGATGTAATCAACCCATAAGAACCGCATAAAAGTTAGAGATGAAGAAAAGTGATTTAAGACATATGAAAACATAAATCCGATTAAAACAAAAAGGCCAGTATTTATCAGGAACCAATATTTGTGCTTTTGTCGATAAACTACCAAGAGAATTCTCTATGTGTCTTCAAGTGAAGAATATAAAGAACAACAAAAACTAAAGTGATATAATTAAAATTTGAAGAGCGTACGTTACCAAAAAAATTAGCCTCTTGGCTACACGCTTTACATTAAGGTTGAAAATTCTTCTTGATCATAAAAAAAAAAAAAATCAAGTCCCGTGTATAATTTCCCCAAAATTGTAAGCTCCCTCTCTCTCAACACATTAGAGTCGCAATGTAGTTGAATCTGCTGTGTCGGCCCACGCCCGAGCGTGACCAATTAAACCTTAAATGACTCCCTTCGCATCCGGAAACATCCAATAGCAGTAAATTCAATCTATGACATAAAATACAATTCGAACACACAAGGTCGAGGATACAGCTGAGGCAATTACTTACATGATAATCGCGAGATCGGACAACCGGGAAATTCTCAAGGAGATGGCGGAATTCAAACTCATCCATGGGCCTCCGCTGCAGTTGCACCCCAAGCTCCCCAATGAGAGAATTTAGTGGCAAACGAAAAATAGATAGATAGATTCACGCTCCACTGCGGCGTCTCTTCTGCCGAGTGCTACAAGTTCTTACGAGGTAGGTTAGATGTTCAAATAATTTTATTTTATTTTTTATTAGAATTTGAAATTTAATTAAAGCATTAATTTGAAATTACTTTTCAATATTCAAATATATTTTATTGTTTGAATGATCAAAGACAATCATTGTGTAATAATTACACGATGCATTTCACGTATAGATTTCCAACGACTCATTCTAAATGAATTTCTCAATAGATTACATGTTTATTATTCGAACATCCACACATAAATTTATTTAGAATAGCTTATAAATATGCATAATATAAAAATATAAATCAATGTATATTTATAATATATAATGGTTTATAGTTGTAATCATTCGTAGAAGTTGAGTCAATTGATAAATGAACAAAGATATATGATAAAATAATGTTTCATCATTTGCAGCAAACAATATCTTATATTTTATTTATTATTTTATGATATTATAAACAATCTTTTAAAATATATAGATAAAATAAGGTTGTATTTGGTTGGCTTGATAGGATTAATAATTCAATCATATCAAATTTGTGGTTATAATTTTTTCATTAGTTTTTTTAATCTTACCATCAAACATTGAATTGATATTACAATATTATCTCTATATATATATATATACTTTTATTTATATTCATTAAATATTGAGAAAAATAAAATAATGACTAAACTTTTGTTTGATTTTTTTTAATACCAAAATCATTGTATCATCAAAACAATGATGATATTCGAAAACAATATGATACTCCACAAAATGATAATAATCTAAATCAAAAGCTGATCTAGTCCAAAATCAAGATCCTCGTGTCGTAAAACCAAATCCACTTGAACAATGTTACTCGATAGAATAAGAATAATCCATATAAGTTGCTCATAGGTAACTCTAGAGCCCCACTTAGAACTAGAAGTCAAATGATTGATGAATGTCTGCATGACACGTTTATTTTGCAATTAGTACCTAATAATTAGATTAAGCTTGGATGATTCAAACTGGATAAATTCAATGCAAGAGAAACTAAATCAGGTTGATAGAAACAAAGTATGTTATCTAGTTCCTGGTTCTGTAGATCAATCAGCTATAGGCACCATAAGGGTTTATAAAAATAAACTAGATAAAAATGATATTGTAACTAGAAATAAAGTCATATTAGTTACCAGATTATAAGTTATTGGGATCTTTCTTGCTATTGTTATTTTTAAGGATTTTAAAGTTTACCATCTAGATGTTAAAAGGGCCTTATCCAATGGTTTGTTACAAGAGGATGTTTATGTTGAACACAACCACTTGGATTTATGGATAATGCATTCCATGATTATATGTTTAAATTAGATAAAGTTTTGTATGATTTGAAACAAGTAACTAGGGCTTGGTTTGACACTTTATCTAAATTGTTGATTGATCATGATTTTACTATTGGTACTGTTGATAAAACATTATTTAAATTTAGGAAAGATAATCATACTTTATTTATACAAATTTATGTTTATGATATCATGTTTTTATCAACTAATTTCATATTATGTGAAAAATTTTCTAAGTTAATGCAGGAAAAATTTGAAATAAGTATGATGGGTAAACTGACATTTAGCATTTGATTACAAGTTAGAAAACTTGATAATGGAACTTCCATTAATCAAGCCCAATATACCAAAGAACTTCTCAAGAAATTTGGTATGGAAAATTGTTCGGTGGCTGCCACACCCGTGAGTTCTTCAGTTGGACAAGGATGAAAGTGGACATTTGGTTGAGGCATCTTTATATATAGGTTTGATCAGGTCACTGATATAATTTAATAACTAGGAGAAAAGACATCATTTTTGTTTTCTGTATATGTGTTATATTTCAAGAAAACCCTAAACATTCACATTATTTCAGCCAAAAGAAATGCAAAATATCTTAAAAAGACTCAAAATGTTGGTATATGATATCCAAATTATTCCAATTTCAATTTAATCGGGTATTCAGATGTTGTTTATGCATGTTGTAAGTTATATAGGAAAAGCACAATGGAACTTGACAGTTCTTGTGAGACAGATTGATCTTATGGTTCAACAAAAAACAAACCTCCATGTCCATATCAACAAATGAATACGAGTACTTGTAGTCTGGTAGTTGTGGTGCACAACTACTGTAGATCAACTACAATTAAGAGATCATGATGTTCAAGAAGTTGAATCTCATATCTTCTGTGACAATACAAATGCTTTAAAAATCATATACAGTCTAGTGTTACATTCAATAACTAAGCATACTGTAGGAAACTTAATTTCGGTGGTTTGACAAACTAAAAAATTAAATCTATTGAACTAACTGATCACAAACGGATAGTTGCCTAACTGAACATTAATGCGCATATTATCGAAGGCAACTGAAGCCAGCTGAACTGAAATTACAACTGACTGATCAGTTGAGCAGAACTAGACCTCCGAAGACAACTGACTGATCAGTTGGAAACTGATCAGTTGATATATTCAGTTATGAGCTTACCAGCGAGTGCTTATCAGCTGATCCTTCAGCTGTACACGTCATCAGTTGAAAAGGCAATCAACCGACAATAGTACAACGCAGACTGTGACTCGTAGTGGAAGGCCGCATTTCAGAGGCTACAGTGTACGAATGTCAGAAGTATATTGACGTGGCAATCAACGGATATAAAAATTCAAATTATATTTAATGTTACCGTTGGAAGGAAGCCTATAAATAGGCGAGAAGAGCAGTTGAGAAACAACTCTTTCTGATATGATTCATCTATTCTTTAAAGCTTGCTGTTACCCTGCTGAATTTATTACTCTCATTTGAGATTCAAAAAAATCACACTTTTCAGAATTATTCGTAGCTTTTGAGGCTACTTTTCGAGTTTACTAGCACAAACTATTGTATTATTATTTGATCTAAGTTAGATCAGTTGTGCTAAGTCCAGTCCAAGAACTGTGAAAATTGTTGTTAACTAAGAGTTTCAGTTTTGGCAGTGTTAAATCCAAACTGAAGTGGATCTATACAAGTTTTGTATTGATCAAAGTCTTTTAGTGCATATCATATCCTTGTGATAGAAGGGGTGACGTAGGAGTTATTTAATCTCCAAACATCCATAAATCTTCGTGTTATTACTTCAATTATTTATTCTATCTTTCAGTCAGTTTAATTTCGCAACAATATTCAGTTAAACTGATTGTCATCGACTGACAAGATTCCTAAGTTTTAGTTTATCACAAAACTGATATTTCATTCGAAAAGGTTATAAAAATCGTGAGTGTTTATTCAACCCCCCTTTCTAAACACTTTTCTACCTATCAACCGATCCTAACACATACATCATACATCACTTCTAATCAAGCATATTGACATCAGACATCACTTTATTAGAGATCATGTTATAAAGAAAACATAAGGTTGGAGCATGTCTCAACATATCAGAAAGTTGTTGATAACTTTCTGGTCTGGAGAACCAGGCATAGTATATTGGGCAACAATCCCATGTTCCTGGAGAAAATTCGCAAACGGACCAGGTGCTTGTCCATTTTCAGTGTATCTATCATAATATTCTCCACCTCTATCAGTTCTCACGATTTTAATTTGTTTATCATATTGCTTCTCCAGTTCAGCCTTAAAAACCTTAAAGGCTTGAAGTGCTTCGTTTTTGTTATGAAGCATGTATATATACATGTATCGTGAGTAATCATAAATGGAAGAGATGAAGTATTTCGGACTTTGTATGTCCATATCTGGACAACAAATATCTGAAAGTATGATTTCTAATATTTTCGTACTCCTCTTGGTACCCTTTTTAGACATATTGGTTTGATTTCCCTTTATGCAGTCCACACAAGTCTCAAAATCAGTATAATCTAAAGTACTAAGTACTCCATCATTCACTAATCTTTTAACCATCTCTATGGAGATGTGTCCCAATCTCATGTGTCACAATATAGAAGAATCTTCATCAATAACACATTTTTTAATACCTATCTGAACATGGATAATGATGTTATTATTTTGTAAAGAAATAGAGAAAAGACCATCAATCATTGTACCATTTTCAACAATATTTGATTTATAAAATAAATTTATTGATTTATCCAAAAACTGAAATGAATAACCAAGGGGTACAAGAATTGAAACCGAAATTAAATTCCTAGAAAAACAAGGAACATAAAATGTCTTTTCCAATTTTAAAATAAAACCACTATCCGATATAAGGCAGCAAGTCCCAATAGCCTCAACATGCGAAGACATATTGTTTCCTGAATAGATGTTCCGCTAATTTCCTTGAGGTTTCCTTAGGCTTTGCATATCCTACAAGGTAATTAGAACCAGAATCAATCCACCATGTGTTATAAATCATATCAACCATATTAGATTCATAACAGACAAATAAAGTAGGAATACCTTTATTTTCAAGTCAATCCTTAAATTTATTGCAATCCTTCTTCATGTGTCCCGTCTTTTTACAGAAGAAACACTTGGATTCTTTCTTGATATCAGGTTGGGGTTAATTATTCCTTTCCCTTTTCTCTTGACTTTGGCTAGCTTCTTATACTTTCCTTGTGTAGTCATAAATACATTATCATTTGTTTCCATCAACAACCTTCATTCGTCTTGAACACACATGGTCATTAATTCATTGATTGACCATTTATCCTTATGTGTATTGATACGAATCTGATCGGGTGTTACGTGCTAATGGTTGAAAGGAGATTTAAGATGCGTTTTTGCCGCGGACTTTCAAGCTTGATTGTGATTAAAGATGATGAATCAAGCATATTCAAGCAAGTGGTGGAGTTCAACAAAGAATATACCGAAGGACCTATAACGAGGGGACGTAGCAAGAAGTTTAAAGAAGCACTTCAAGGACTCATGATGAACTACCGAGGAGGATCTACAAATTGGATGACTAAATTAGAAGAGGTTGGGAATCATGGGAATAATATTGGAGGTTTTTGGAATGTTATTCAAGTGCAATTGCCGAAGGTACAGCGCACCCGCGCCAGTTCAGGGACTGCACCCGCGGTCCATAATAATCAAATTTAAGAGAATATTGCCGAAGCTATACCGCACCAGCGGTCAAAGGCGAGCGCACCCGCGCTCCTAAAAGGACCGCACCCGCGGTCCTTTGCATCCGAACTTCGCCGAAGCGGCACCGCACCCGCGGTCCAATCTGCAGCGCACCCGCGGTCTTTTGTCAACTTCCGTGTCAAATTTGCTTGTTATCATAATTAAGCCTTTTTACACTACTTTCTCATACTTTATTGAATATATATTCAGTGTATCAGACCATGAACGAATAATGATGAATGATAGATAAAAGTTCTTGAGTTTTCTCTCAATTCACAGAGCTTGTGCTTTGTGTTTATCAAAATCAAACTTATCAAAGATTGTATCTTTGTGGCGTTTGTCGATTGTTCTTCGCACGGATTGTCAAAACAAGTTCTTTGAAGGTTCGTTTGAAATTCAATTGTTTTATCGTTGATATTTGTTGCTAAGTTATAATCGCTTAGAGGTGAATATCACAAAATCGTTATTTGTTTCAAAAGATCGGGACAAAATAATCGTTCCTTGTTTGTTATTGAATTGAGGTTGCGATTTATATATTCGTGCTTGCCTTTCATTCGTACGAGGATTCGTATCATGTATTGTAAGAAATTTTGAAGGGTCCATATTATTGTGGAAGAGTGCATAAAATATAGTGCACAAAAAAAGTTTCAGACATTTCCACTTCAAGTGTCTTTAGTCGAGCCGCAATGTCCCGCATTTTCATTATGTGCTCTCGCACACCTCTCACACTGGTGAGTCTTAATGAAGAGAATTTCATAATTAGGGTGCTGGCAAGTGCCTTATCTGAAGACTGAAACTGTTTATCAATATCCTTCAGTAATTCTTTGACATTATTATGCTGATCGACAGAATCATGCATACCAGCAGAGATTTTGGTCTTTATGAACATTACGCAGAGTCGATTAGATCGCTCCCATTTTTCATAAAGATCAACATCATCCGAAATTCTGTTTTCAGAAATAGCAGATGGTTCGTCTTTCCGTATAGCATAATCAATATCCATCCACCCTAATTGAAGAAGAATTATTTCTTTCCATATTTTATAATTATCTCCCTTCAGTTCGAGAATGTCACATTTCATATCAGAAAAACTCGCAGGTTGCATAACTGCATAAAAATATCATATGCTTAAAATTTTGAGACAATATCATGTTTTACCAATGTAATTCATGTTTAAAAAATCTAGTGACATAAAATTTTGATGGGATCGATTAGGGGGGTAATCGTTAAGCTACAATAGCTCGGTTCTTGAAATATTGAACACCGATGAATTGAATCGAGTTTGGTTAAAAAACAAGCGGAATATACTCGAAATAATCCTTCGTAGAAACCGATTAAATATATTGTAAACCATTTAAAATATATGCAAGTTGAATGAGTAAAAATATTCAGTTGAAGCATTTTATCAAACAATTGGTATACAATATTTTGATATTTGAAGAACACATAAAATGCTTCAACATTGCATCTTTAAAAACAGTGAAAATGATAAGCAAATGCAATAAATAAATAGACACGAATTTTTTTATGGATGTTCGGAGATTTCAAACATTCCTACGTCACCCTTCTTCCCCTTGGGAAGGATCCACTAGAAGACTTTGATTTATACAACTACTTGTACAAACCCATTCCGAAAGGGCAGCACCCAACTAGAACTCCTAGCACTCAAGATTGTAGGCAGCACCTCACAATCAGCATATTGTTTAATGTCTCATATGCAAAGACTACATACACAAGTTTATTGTCTTTGTGCAAGACTCACTCAACTAATCTTTGAAGTTCAACTCTCTTGTATATGTGTGAGTGATTGTGTGTGAGGAATTTATCATTTACAGTGTATATCTCAAATGTATCCTCACACAAGGGCTTGTGCTCTCAACTAGCTGATATCTTCATGCTAACTGCCCATGCTTTGAATCCACTTCAAAAGCTATTGTTTGATATTCAATATGTTGTATTTATAGGCTCCAACACTGATATATACGTTAGACGCAGGAATATGACCGTTGGAAAGTTTCTGTACTGTTTCTGGAATTGCAACGGTCAAATTCGTCTTGTTGGACATTTTCTCGACTAGTCAACTCTGGTAAACTGGTCAACTCAACTGGTCAATCAGTTCAACTGATTCAGTTGGTCTGGTTCAGTTCAACTTGTTCAGTTGGACTGGTTCAACTGGTCTTCAGCTGGTCTGGTTCAGTTTCAGCTGGTTCAGTTCAGCTGGTCTGGTTCAACTGGTCTTCAGCTGGTCTGATTCAGTTTCAGTTGGTCAGCAGCTGGTTCAGTTCAGTTGGTTGGTCAGCTGGTCAGCAGTTGCTTCAGTTTCAGCTGGTGTGCTGAAATCAGCCTAGCTGATTTCAGTTTGTGCAGAACCAGTAACTTCATCGTCATTTATCAGCATCTTAAGCTTTGATTCAGACTTTGACTTCTGAATATGATTTGTAGATCATCGTCTTATCTTTCCAACGCATACTGAATCGCTTCATTTCGATAACCGAGCTGAGAGATATGACCAAAATACCGCAGCTGCTCAACCTCAACTGATTGCTGTTTTTGTGTGATCAGTTCGGTAATTGAGCGATCAGTTAGACCATGATAACATCCGATTTTGCCTAACTGACGTGAAATACGATTTGTTCCAAATTGAGTTTTCTAATCATTTCAGTTGGCGGATTTTCATTTGGATAAACTATTTGAGAGATATCATCGAAATACCGAAGCTCGCCATAAATTCAGTTTGTGCAAAATTCAGTTTCAGCTTGCTTCTTGTGTTTGCAACTTCACACTTGAGTAAATATGTTAGAAATACAATAACAAGTTTTGTTAACATCAAAATCAAGATTGCGAACTTGAAAAGTTCCAACAAATTTGTCGTGGGCTAAAATTTTAATTCAATCAGATTTTTATGTAACTTTATGATAAAACTATCAAAATGTATTTTCCTTAACTCATATGAATAAATTAAGAAAAATATAATTTGATATTTTAACCTAATTAGTTATATAAATATAATAAAAATCCATGTTGGGTAGAATTTATTATGTTTATATAATTAATTTCAATTGATGTCTATTATGTGATCCGAATTCACTTAATACATAATTTTTCATAATTAAGGATTCTATGACTATTCCTCAATTATTTAAAATTATAGTGTGAGAACCCGAATTTTCAGCACTAGCTAGCATTTTGCAGCAGCTAGCGAAATTTCAATAGCAATGCAAAATTTCCAGCAGAAGCTAATCCAGCAGAAGAGTTCAGTAGCGAGATTCCAGCAGATAGCTACTGATTCTGCTTATGACTTGTAACTGAAGCATTTAACCTGGAATAAAGGTTGTTAACGGCAGATTATAACTATTTATTTGGGAGGCTAAGAGTCAGAAATTTGCCTAAAATAACACCCTCAAATATCTGAATTGGTGTTACACAAACCTTGAGTTATCACTTGAAATTCGAGCTAAGAGAGTGTATTTTCGAGCAGAAAAATCCAGTAGCGAGAACAAGTAGATTACAGACTTCAGCCGAAACTTTATAGCAAATTACTGTAAGTGGGCTTATGTATAAATATCTTGAAACCAGTTTGATGATTTCTGTTTTGAAGCAAAGTATACGTATTTCTGATTTATGATATCTGATTTTTGAAGCACTGAAATCTAGTGAAGAAGACTGTCATTTCTTAGTTCTAGTTTATGTTTTTCCGCTGCATCTGTTAAGACGTTGTTATATTTGGTTTTACATTTTCGCTGTAAAATATTAGTCATTTGACTTTGTATTAGACAATGGATAATCAGTATTATGAATAAAAGACTGGTTTCTGAATTTTGTACTTCTGAGGCTTGTTGTTTTCGAATGTAAATTTGAGAGAAACGCCGGTGTCGACCAACCACATCCTTGGGGCGTGACATTGAAGTGGTATCAGAGCAAACCAGGTTTCATAATCTGGGGAGGAGGAACTAGAAATAATGAGTTCGGATAGACTTCTGAAAATAAGTACTGAAAATAAACTACTGTGATAGACTATTGAAAATAAACTACTGTGATAGACTATTGAAAATAAACTACTGTAATAGACTACTGAAATGAGTAGGAAAAAAAAATTCAGTAGATCAAAACCAGGAGACTGAAAAACACTAGAGCAAAACCAGTTGTCTGAAACCAGAACCAGCAGATGAAAATCAGTAGATCTGAATGCTGAAGACTTGGTCATTAGACCAGGAATGCAGCAGACTGGTTTCAACAATGCTGGAAAGAAGCAGACTTGACTGCAGTAGCATCAGAATTTTAGTAGGAAGTGAATTCCAGCAGGCACAGGCAGTAGACCTTGCAGATTGTATGGAAGTTGGGGTTTTTTTCGCGCAAACTTCAAACGCCCATAACTTTTGATCCAGGAAGAATTTTTACTATTAAAAGATACGGTTGGAAAGCTCTAGACGAGGAGAATCTAACCTAGAACCTAATTTTGTTCTAGAACCGTCAACGAATCTCAAAATCCTTCGTTTAGATAGTGATATCGTCATTTCCGTAAAATTTTCCAATTTTTCGAAACTTCGAGGAGTTTTCATTTCCAAACGGCTCAGTATTTTTGCACCAAACTTGGTACACTTCATGATCTTGGTGTGAAGGATTTTTAGTAAATGTTTCACATGATTCTAAGTCTTAAAATTTTGATTTAATTTTTCCCTTTTAAATATTATAAACTATACTGATTTTGTTTATTCCAGTAATTGTCTATAACTCTTGAGATCATTTCTGAACCTTGACTCCCATGTTTTGGATGTAGATCATGGCTTACCAGAGTATCTACATTAAGAGCTTAGAGAGGAAACTAGAAAAACTCAAGGAACACAGCTATTGCTTAGAGCTGGACAAAGATGAATTACAACATAGAGCAGAGCACTTGAGAAGTAATGTTCAACGATATGCTCACTATCTGCATGAGGCAGAATAGGGGAATAGGAAAGCTCAAGAGGAGTTCGAAACCTCCCAAGAGACTGTTGCAGAGTTAATCGAGTTACATGATACCTTGATTGAGAAGATCCAAGTGCTTAAGGATCAAAATCACCAACTTGTGCATCAGCATAATTAGTATTGTGAACAGACTGATGCTCAGATTCCTGAGTTGCAGAGCACTGTTGAAGTTCTTAGCGACCAAAATGCAGTTCTGCATGGTCATATTGAACATCTGGAAATAGTAATAGCCAACCATGAAGATGAACCCAAGGAGGATCCAGAAGAAGAAGTCGAAGAGGATCCTATGGATTTGAGATTAGGAGAAGTGATAGATTAGACCATCAGTAGTAGTTCTTTGTAATAACACTTGTTCCAATTGCGTTTCTGCGAGCATTTTCGATATTTAGTTGTAATTTCACTTTCGTGGAAATCAATAAAATTTATTTCTATCCATTGGTTTCATATTTAATTCTTGAGCAATTACACAATCATTTTGATTCCTTTGTATAGTCTCTATTCTGCCAACAACCTTAGAAATTTCATATTTGTAGGAAATGGACGGAAGACCCGTGAGAAACAATCGCAACCCTCGTTATGGAAACCGCAACAATAACCGCAATGATGAGGCTGTACAACAACAACCACCACTAGTTGGCCTCAGTCAGGCGGATTTGATGGCTATAGCCACGATTGTGGCAACCACACTACAAGGGTTTGTCAACCCTAATGCTAATCAGCCACCGCCACCGCCTCCGGCTCAGAATGGGACTAAGCAACACTATGAGGCTCTCCGAAGAGCAAGAGTCCCAAACTTCGATGGAAGCTCCGATCCTGAAGTCGGACAGAACTGGATGAAAGAGGTGGAGAATCATCTTCGACTACTTGAGGTTCCACAAGGGATCAAGGTGGATGTGATTAAACATTTTCTTGTGGATAAAACAGCCAAATGGTGGGAAGGAGTCTCGCCGGCTATGTTAGGGACGGGACCTATCACGTGGCAAAGGTTTCGAGAGGCATTTTTGAAGCAGTACTTCCCGACAGCAGTTCAAGTGCAGAAGCTGTCAGAATTTGAAAGTTTGGTTCAAGAACCAAACATGACAGTGCTGGAGTATTCATCTAAGTTCCACTCATTGGGAACTTACTCCCCAACCATCATGAGAGACGAAGCCTTGAAGATACATCGCTTCAAGAAAGGATTGAACAGCCGTATTCAATCTGCCGTTGCTGTTATCGAGCCCAACAGCTTTGATGAATTTATGGGAGCCTCCATCAGAGCTGAAAACGACATCAAGAGGCGTGAAGGTTAGAACAAACTCAAACGTCCTCAGTCAAGTCAGTACCAACCGGGCCACCAATTCAAGAAGCCTAGGTTCTCAAGCAATCAGTTTACCAGTGCTCCAGCTAAAGGAACCACTTCTTCTCAAACAAGCAGAGAGGAAGTCAAGTGCCAAACTTGTGGATTCGCTCACACTGGTGAATGCCGTAGGAATTCTGGAGCTTGTTTCCGTTGTGGAAAGATGGGCCACCGCATTGCTCAATGCCCTTTTCCAGATCCAAGGAATGGTCAAGCAGGAGAAACAAATCCAAACAAGCCTAAGGAGAACAAGCCAAATGCTCGAGTCTATGCTATCACTCAAGAAGAGGCTGACAACTCAAATGATGTCGTAGTTGGTACCACTCTAATCAATAATATACCTGCTTATGTGTTATTTGATTGTGGTGCTACGCATTCATTCATGTCTAAGAGATTTACCAAGAAGTTAGGAGATAAGCTTGATAACTTAGAAGAACCATATAGAGTAGCAACTCCTGTAAATCGAATTTTAGAAACTCGCACTCTATATCGGGATATTAGTGTGCTCATAGAAAATCAGAGTTTCAAGGCAAACCTAATCCAACTAAACATGGTGGAATTCGATGTAATTCTTGGAATGGATTGGTTAGTCAAGAATCATGCTTTAGTAGACTGTCATAGAAAGACGGTAACCATCCAAGATCCACACCAAGAGAAAATATTATTTCATGGTAAGACAAAAGAACGAAAGACTCTTCTTTCTGCTTCTCAAACTTGGAAAGCCATGAAGAGTGGAGAAGAAGTTTACCTAGCTATGTTAAGCGAGGTAAAGGAAGAAACCACACTTTCACTAGAAGAGATTCCGGTAGTACAAGAGTTTCCGAATGTCTTTCCTGAAGAACTCCCTGGATAAATTCCCGACTGCAAAGTGGAATTTGAGATTAATTTAGTACCCAATTCTACACCAATCTCAAAAAAACCATATCGAATGGCTCCTGTAGAGTTGAAAGAACTCAAAGATCAAATTCAAGAATTGTTGGATAAGAAGCAAATCCGACCAAGCACATCTCCGTGAGGAGCTCTTGTCCTATTTGTAAAGAAGAAGGACGGAAGCATGAGATTGTGTATTGATTACAGAGAACTGAATAAGATCACAATCAAGAACAAGTATCCGCTTCCAAGAATAGATGACCTGTTTGACCAACTCAAAGGAGCTTCAATCTTTTCAAAACTCGATTTGAGGTCAGGATACCATCAACTGAAGGTCAAAGCGGAAGATGTCCCTAAAACAGCCTTCAGGACAAGATACGGCCATTACGAGTTTACAGTGATGCCGTTTGGACTGACCAATGCTCCAGCAGCATTCATGGAACTCATGAATAGAGTCTTCAAACCATACCTCGATAGGTTCGTGGTCGTATTCATCGACGATATTCTGGTATATTCTTCAAGTGAAGAAGACCACAAAGAACACCTTCGTCTCACCCTCTAGACGCTGAGAGAAAAGGAACTGTATGCCAAGTTCAAGAAATGTGAATTCTGGCTAGAGAGCGTCACATTCTTGGGACACATAATATCAGTAGCAGGAGTATCTGTGGATCCTAAGAAAGTTGAAGTAATATCAGATTGGCCTAGACCAAAGACTGTGACAGAGATTCGAAGCTCCTTGGGATTAGCAGGCTATTATCGAAAATTTGTTGAATGATTCTCTTCAATACCAATACCTCTCACCAAACTCACATAGAAGAACTCTAAATTTCAATGGAGTGAAGATTGTGAGAAAAGCTTCGAGACTTTGAAGAAGAAGCTTACCTCCACGCCAGTTTTGGTATTACCTATGGAAGGCAAAGACTTCACCATCTACAGTGATGCATCTCAAGGAGGTCTAGGATGTGTACTCATGCAAGAGGGAAGGGTTATTGCATACGCGTCGAGGCAGTTGAAGCCTTATGAACAGAATTACCCAACCCATGACCTCGAGCTAGCAGCAGTGGTATTTGTACTGAAGATTTGGAGACATATTTATATGGTGCTAGGTGTGAAATATTCACCGATCATCAAAGCCTCAAGTACTTGTTCACTCAGAAAGAGTTAAACATGAGGCAGAGACGGTGGATTGAACTCTTGAAGGACTACGACTTAACAATAAGCTACCACCTAGGCAAGGCCAACAAGGTAGCAGATGCTTTAAGTCGAAATAATACGAGTAAGGTGATCGTGGCGTCACTTTCAGTACAACCATATCTTCGAGAGACAATCAAGATAAGTCAAGATAGAGATTCCGCTTTGGTGAAACTGAAAGAGAAAGCTAAAGAAGGGAAAACACCAGATTTCGAGACGGATAACAAGGGAATCTTGTGGATGAAAAGACGATTGTGCGTACCAGACATTGACAACCTTCGACAAGAAGTAATGTCTGAAGCACATAAGTCAAAATTTTCAGTCAATCCTGGCAGTACCAAGATGTACAGAGACATGAAGAAGAATTTCTTGTGGAATGGAAAGAAAAAGGATGTTGCGATATTTGTTTCAGAGTGTCTTGTGTGTCAACAAGTCAAAGCAGATCACCAAAGACATGGAGGACTTCTTCAACCTCTAGAGATTCCAGAATGGAAATGGGAACATATCTTCATGGACTTTGTTGTCGGATTACCAAAGTCTAGACAAAGTCATGATAGCATCTGGGTAATCGTAGATAGACTCACGAAATCAGTGCATTTTTTACCTGTCCACATGAACTATAATTTGGACAAGTTAGCCACATTGTACATGAATGATATCGTGCGATTACATGGAGTTCCAGCTAGCATACTATCAGACAGAGATCCTATGTTTACATCCCGTTTTTGGAAGAGATTTCAACAAGCCATGGGAACTAAGGTCATTCTCAGTACAACCTATCATCCTCAGACCGATGGCCAAACAGAAAGGACAATTCAAACTCTAAAAGATATGCTGAGAGCATGTGCTCTAGACTTCAGTGGTAATTGGAGCGAACATCTGATTTTAATTGAGTTCGCGTACAATAATAGTTATCACAGCAGTATTGGAATGACACCATACGAAGTTTTGTATGGACGAAAGTGTCGATCACCACTATATTGGAATGAAGTAGGGGAAAAAGCCACCGTTGGACCCGAACTGATCCAAGAAACAGTGGATAAAGTTGCTATGATCAAGGAGAGGCTAAAGACGGCACAAGATCGACAGAAAAGCTATGCTGACATGAAAAGAAGACCCGTAGAATTCGAAGTCGGAGAAAAAGCATATGTCAAAGTGTCACCTATGAAAGGTGTAATCCGATTCAATAAGGCTGGAAAACTGAATCTCAGATATGTTGGACCTTTTGACATTCTAGAGAAAGTGAGAACACTTGCTTACAGATTAGCACTTCCCCCCGATATGTCAAGGATCCATAATGTTTTCCATGTTTCACAGTTAAGAAGATATATTTCCGATCCAAGTCATGTTCTTGAAGCTGGACCACTGTTAGTTGAGGGAAATCTAAATGAAGAACTGAAGTATGAAGAAATTCCAATTCGAATTGTGGATAACAAAGACCAAGTACTAATGTGACGAACTATTCCATATGTCAAAGTACAATGGTCTAATCACACCGAAAAAGAAGCTACTTGGGAGTTGAAAGAAAAGATGCGAGAACAATACCCTTACCTCTTTGAGGATCAGGTATAGCCAAGTTTCGAGGACGAAACTTTTCATAAGGAGGGAGGGATGTGAGAACACGAATTTCCAGCACTAGCTAGCATTTTGCAGCAGCTAGCGAAATTTCAGTAGCAATGCAAAATTTCCAGCAGAAGCTAATATTTCAGAAGATGGTATTTTTTCAGCAGACAAAATCCAGCAGCAGAAGAGTTCAGTAGCGAGATTCCAGCAGATATCTACTGATTCTGCTTATGACTTGTAACTGAAGCATTTAACACGGAATAAAGGTTTTTAATGGCAGATTATGGCCATTTACTTGGGAGGCTAACAGTCAGAAATTTGCCTATAAATAACACCCTCAAATATCTGAATTTGTGTTACACAAACCTTGAGTTATCACTTGAAATTCGAGCTAAGAGAGTGTATTTTCGAGTAGAAAAATCCAGTAGAGAGAACAAGCAGATTCCAGACTTCAACCAAAACTTTATAGCAAATTACTGTAACTGGGCTTATGTATAAATATCTTGAAACCAGTTTGATGATTTTTGTTTTGAAGCAAAGTATACGTATTTCTGATTTATGATATCTGATTTTTGAAGCACTGAAATCTAGTGAACTAATGGTTGGAATATATATTCTGAACATTCCTGATTACTGATTACAGGCCTCACCCCTTAGAGGAGAGAACATATAGGGGACTGATATCAGTTTAGCCATGAAATTCACAAACGTGCTCAGTGCTTACTTACTTACTTGTTAAATTCTGATTTCTGTTCTGAATACTGATTCCTGTTCTGAAAATAAGAGTTTCTGTATATTATTTGTACTACTGTTTCTGTTGAAAATGACTTTGAAAACTGGGAGTTATTCCCGCCCCCGCTTACTGAGTGACAACCATATCACTCACCCACCAAACTCATCTCAGATAAGAATGAGGAAGAGTTATTAGAAGAAAAGATCAGATCCAGTTCTGGGGCTGGTGAAGAAGACTGTTATTTCTCAGTTCTAATTTATATTTTTCCACTGCATCTGTTAAGACGTTGTTATATTTGGTTTTACATTTCTGCTATAAAACATTAGTCATTTGACTTTGTATTAGACAATGGATATTCATTATTATGAATAAAAGACTGGTTTCTGAATTTTGTACTTCTGAGGCTTGTTGTTTTCGAATGTAAATTTGAGAGCAACGCCGGTGTCGACCAACCCCATCCTTGGTACGTGACAATACGGTCCACGGGACAAAATTTTAGCTTTACTTTAATGTTTTATATAATAGTTATTTAGTAACATAATCAAAATTTTCCAAGAGTGCTCCCAGGAAAGATAGGTAGGGCTAAGTGTAACGTACCGTACTTTTACCATTCAAAATTTGCGGAAAAATTAAAATTTTCTTAAACATAAAATAACCTTCAAAGTTTGCCATAAAATATCTCAACCAAGTCCCCCATAAGACATGGTTGTTCAAAATAACTACAATAAAATTTGCTCACAAAAGGTTTGCTCAAAGTATTTCCATCAAAATATGAAATCAGAGTAATTTAACTTTTGCATAAAACTTAAACATGGCAGTCCTCGGGTTTAGCCTCCCGCTCAGTCCAAGCCTGCCCCTTGGTCGCCACCTCCTGTCTCCTCATCAACATACTCACCTGCATCGATCAAGTCCAGTGAGTCTAAAGACTCAACACGTATAAACCGGAATAACAAGTATTACGTAATAAAACCACATGCAACTTTAAAATAGAGCGTACATACTAAAACTTGAACTTGCATAACGTAACTTGAACATACGTAAATACATAGACGTGCCATAACTTGAAAGCTTTCATAAACATGCTAGCATAACTGAACGTACTTAAACATACATGACTTTATTTTGCGTAGAGGCATGTTTCAAAGCAAGTGACCCATAACATAATAAATGCCTGATCAGACAAACCACAGTACTGGGCTGACAGGGACGTAACCACTGCCACATACATGAGATCCCCGTTCATAATTTAACGGGCTGGTTGGTCCCCGTTCATAATTTAACGCTTTCCAACCTCGATCTAACCCGTTCATAATTTAACGGGCGGATTGATCCCTGTTCATAATTTAACGCTTTCCAATCCTAACATAATTTGGTCACAAGACATTTAGCATACCTCCAAAAACTTAAAATATTTTCTTTGCACGTCATCATACTTACTTGGCGTTGAGGGATTCGTTGGAATTCGGCTGGGGCCGTTGCTGCGACATACTAACATGAAATTGCATACTTAACTTGCATAACTTAGACGTAGAAATCATACTTACTCTCAAGCTCAATCATTCCTTAGGACATTCTACAATTTCCCATGGCACGAACTTGATAACCCTTGCACTAAACCAAGACATCAAACCCCAAAGCAACCATAATATTTTTCCCAAAAACGTGAGTACACGGACCCCGTCCCCGGGTCCGTGTATAGGTCCGTGTAGGTACGCAAAAGAAATGTTCGGAAAGAAGACGGGACACGGACCCCGTGCTAGGGTCCGTCAAGGGGTCCGTGTAGGCTCGGACAGTTGACACTTGCGAGGAATCAAAGACACGGACCCCGTGCCATGGTCCGTGTGGGGGTCCGTGTACGCACGCAAATTTGGCTACTCGAAGGAAGTAAAGGCACGGACCCCGTGTCAGGGTCCGTCAAAGGGTCCGTGTGACTTCGAATTTTCTGCACCTGCGAGAACTTTCTTACACAATGCCTATTCTCCCAATTGACACATGATGGATCAAGATTCAACACTTTGAGACCCTCCTAGGACACCATAGTTATGAGCTAAACTCGTATATAAGTCCCAAAATAACGAAGCCCGTCTTAACACAATACAATCTCATAAACACGGAAATTGACAACAAGCGTTTCTTACGACTTCTAACAAATTCAAGTGCCTATCGACACTAACCGGCACCCCAAATACCAACCTAACAACATGCTATACATACCTAGAAGCAGCAACGATCACCCGTCGACTCCCAACGAAGCCTGCAACAATAAAACTTCAAGAACGCATCAATAACATAATTTTCTGGAAATCACAGCTTGAGCAGTCTCACGAAAAATGTCATAACTCACTCATTTTTCATCTAAAAATCTCGAATTTAATATCAAATCGAAGGTATCAAAAAGTTCTACATTTTTTGCGTTGAAAGTTTTCCCAAAATCTTGCCCGAAAATTCGCAGTTTTAAACAGAACAGTAAAAAACGTAAATTTCCGATCTAAAAAGTGCTTCAAAAGCGATTTAAACATGATTACTCAAACTTCTACACAACATACACATGGTTTTATGCATAAATAACAACGCACGCATAATATGACATGATCGACACAGGAACGAAAGGATATACGTGCCTTATTGATATTAAATGTTACCGAACCGGCGATATCGAAGCGGAACAGGTGCGAGGCTTGATCCGGGACGACCGTGGCGCTACAATCCTTGAAGAATTCACACAAGATTGCTGGAATAATAATAGGGGAGTGGGGCGGCTGCTGCTCTAATGAAGAACCCTAGTATTTCTTTTTGAAGAAAAAGATGAAAAGAATCGTGTAGTGTGTGTTATGGGTTTTAGTGTGTGTAAAAACATGTAAGTGTGTGTGAGTGCATAAAACGTGCGTGTGGGTTTAAATTTCTGTGTAATTAGTGCTAATTAACTAGTAAAAATACTAATAAAAAGGCTAACCCACCAAGCTTAAAATAAACTCTACAATTAAAATAACACACACCAAAAATGCTAATTTTAAAGTTTTAAACTCTTAAAATTACTAACTAAATGATTTAGGCTTAAAAATGCTAAAACTAAACAAATCATTTAAAGTGCCCCATCATCAACTTAAAAATAAAATACCGCATTTTGTTAAATTGCCAACATCGTCACCTGGTCTTTTCCTCAATACCGCCTCGAATGATCGCCTGAAACATGAAACTCGGAAAAAAAAAAACATTTTATCGTGCATCACAATAAACATGACTAATTTAAAATAACGCATTTTCATAAATTATGCATGGCTAAGAAAAAAATCATTTTAAATTAAATAACTGATTCAACAATTAAATAATGCATGGGTTTTACGTGTACTGAATTTTGGACTCTACAGTTCCTCCCCCACTTATAAAAATTTCGTCCTCGAAATTAAGTCTTACCGAACAACTCCGGGTAGCGAAGTCGCATATCTGTCTCTGACTCCCAAGTGGCCTCTTCCACTGATTGGTTTAGCCACCGAACCTTGACTAGCTTAGTCACTTTGTTCCGGAGTCTGCGCTCTTGCCTGTCTAGGATTTGAATCGGTTTTTCCTCGTAAGACAAGTCTAGAGTCAGCTGCAACGGCTCATAACTCAGAATGTGCGAAGGATTAGCCAGATATTTCCTCAGCATCGAGACATGGAACACATTGTGCACCCCGGCCAGATTCGGCGGAAGGGCAACACGATAGGCTAATGTCCCAACTCTGTCCAAAATTTCGAACGGTCCAATAAATCTCGGACTCAGCTTGCCTATCTTCCCAAATCTCATCACCCCCTTCATAGGTGCTATCTTGACGAAAACGTGATCACCAATGGCAAATTCGAGATCTCTCCTCCTCTTATTCAGCATAACTCTTCTGACGGCTTTGGGCAGTCTTCATTCTGTCACGAATTTTGACCACCACGTCTGCAGTCTGCTGAACTATCTCTGGACCAAGTTCTGCTCTCTCACCAACTTCATCCCAATGAACTGGTGATCTGCACTTCCTCCCATACAACGCCTCATAGGGAGCCATACCAATTGATGATTGGAAGCTGTTGTTGTATGTGAACTCCACTAGAGGTAGTCTAGACTCCCATGTTCCTTGAAAATCAATCATGCAGGCTCTCAGCAAATCCTCTAAAATCTGAATCACTCGCTCAGATTGACCATCTGTCTACGGGTGAAAAGCTGTACTGAAAAGCAACTTCGTTCCCATGGCTGCATGTAAGCTCTTCCTAGAAGGACGATGTGAATCTCGGGTCCCTGTCGGACACAATTGAAACTGGGAATCCATGTAGACGGACTATCTCTCTGATATAAAGCTCCGCATAATGCGTCATGGAGAAAGTCGTCTTCACTGGTAGAAAATGCGCTGACTTAGTGAGTCGGTCCACTATAACCCAAATAGAATTCGATCCTCTGACAGACCTCGGCAACCCAACCACAAAATCCATAGTAATGTTCTCCCATTTCCAATCTGGGATAGGAAGTGGCTTAAGCATTCCTGCTGGCCTCTGATGCTCTGCCTTCACCTGCTGACAAGTGAGGCATTCTGACACAAATCGACGGATGTCCCTCTTCATCCCTGGCCACCAATACAAAATCTGGAGGTCCTTATACATCTTGGTACCTCCCGGATGGATAGAATACGGAGATGCGTGTGCTTCTGTCAAAATATCATGTCTGATCGATTCACCACTAGGCACCCACATTCTACCTCTGTATCTCACAATGCCGTCTTTCACTGTGTAAAGAACACTGCCCTTGGCTTCATCTTTCAGTCTCCATTTCTGTAGCTGCTCATCTGAAGACTGTCCTGCTCGGATACGGTCCAGCAAATCAGATTTGACTGTCAGATTAGACAGCCTAGGGGCTCTGCCCTCACGATAAATCTCTAGACCAAACTTCTGAATCTCGGACTGAAGAGGTCTCTGCACTGAAACCTGAGCTACAACTGCCACTTTCCTGCTCAATGCGTCTGCGACAACATTAGCCTTTCCCGGATGGTAGCTAATTTCGCAGTCGTAATCTTTCACAAGTTCCAACCACCGTCTCTGTCTCATATTCAACTCTTTCTGTGTGAAGAAATATTTGAGACTTTTATGATCGATGAAAATCTGGCATTTCTCGCCGTATAGGTAGTGTCTCCAAATTTTCAGTGCGAAGACAACGGCGGCTAACTCCAGGTCGTGAGTCGGGTAATTCTTCTCGTGCACCTTCAACTGCCTGGAAGCATAAGCTATGACCCGACCCTGCTGCATCAATATTGCGCCTAACCCGAGCTTAGATGCATCGGTAAATAATACGAAATCTCCTTGCCCTGACGGCATGGCTAGCACCGACGCAGAAATAAGAGCTTGCTTCAACGTATCAAAGCTCTTCTGACACTCATCACACCACACGAATTTAGCATTCTTCTTGGTCAGGGAAGTGAGTGGCACTGCTATGGATGAAAATCCCCGAATGAACTTACGGTAGTAACCGGCTAAACCCAGAAAACTGCGGATTTCTGATGCGTTCTTTGGCTCAACCCATTCTTTGACAGCTGCTACTTTCGCTAGGATCCACATCGATTCCACTGCTAGATACTATATGCCCCAAAAGTGCAACTTTCTGCAGTCAAAACTCGCACTTACTAAACTTTGCAAACAACTTACGGCTCTGCAAGGATCTGTAAAACTGTCCTCAAGTGCTGGCTGTGCTCCTCATGGCTCTTCGAGTATATAAGAATATCGTCAATGAATACTATGACGAACTGGTCGAGGAACGACTGAAATACTCGGTTCATGAGGTCCATGAAAACAGCTGGAGCATTTGTCAATCCAAACGGCATCACCAAGAATTCGTAATGCCTGTATCTGGTCCTGAAAGCTGTCTTGTGAACATCTGCATCCTTCACTTTCAGCTGATGATACCTGATCGAAGATCTATCTTAGAGAACACGGTAGCTCCCTGTAACTGATCAAACAAGTCTTCGATTCTAGGCAACGGGTACTTATTCTTGATCGTTACCTTGTTCAGCTCACGGTAATCGATGCACAGTCTCATGCTTCCGTCTTTCTTTTTCACAAAGAGCACTGGTGCGCCCCACGGTGAGAAACTCGGGCGGATAAACTCCTTGTCTAAGAGCTCCTGAATCTGCTGCTTAAGTTCTAACATCTCTGCTGGAGCTAATCTGTACGGTGCCTTAGAGATTGGCACTGTGCCTGGCATGAGATCGATTGCAAACTCCACCTCTCTATCTGGTGAAGGCCTGCGACGTCGTCTGGAAAGACGTCTGGGAAATCCCTGACTACTGGCACCCATGAAATAGAAGGAGTGGGCACGTCCGGTGCTGAGATAACGCTGGCCAAGAAGGCCTGACACCCCTTCGAAATGAGTCTCCGTGCCTGCATGCAAGAGATCATACGCGGGAAACTCCTCCACCTGGCTGGCTCAAAAAGAAACTGCTTCATGCCCAATGGTCTGACTAACACTGACCTCTTCTGAAAGTCGATAAGAACTTTGTTCTTAGTCAGCCAGTCCATTCCCAATATGATGTCGAATTCTGGCATCGGCAATAGGATTAAATCGGCATATACTAGGTGGCCATGTAGTTCTAGATCGATGTCTCTGACCACACTGATAGCTAACAGCTCTTCCCCTAATGGGACTGTCACTGAAAAGTTCACGTCTAGGCCAATGGACTTAATGTCCAGATGATTAGCAAAAGTCTCCGAGATAAATGAGTGAGTGGCTCCTGAATCTATCAGTGCAGTTGTGGCTAATCTCTTAATGAAAATATTCCCTGAGATGCGTTAGCACAACAAACTAACTTATATCCCAAAAATTCTACCATAAACCTCATGCAACAAAAGACACTCAAAATTCCAACTAAAACACTAGTATTCCCAATTAAAACTAAACATGCAAGGCAAAGAAATCAATACTGTACTAAATTAAATAAATTACCAGTCAAAAGGGTAGTGTCTGGGTTCGCCTCCTGTGCATGCATGGCGAATACCCTGCCTTGGGTTGGCTGCTTCCACTGCGGGCACTCTTTCAGCATGTGATCCGTAGCTCCACATTTAAAACATTTGCCTGACCCATACAAGCACTGCCCCGGATGCTGGCGGTTGCATTTAGGACACACTGGGTAAGCAACGGGCTTCTGAGGCACCCCCTGCTGTTGAATTGGACCCTTGCCCTTTGGTGGTCCATGATACGGCTTCTTCCCTGGCGGCCCCTGATACGGTTTCTTGAATTGGGGCCTCTGATGCTGCTGCGGTGCTTGATAGGGCCTCTTGCCCTGCCTGTCAGCCTCAATGTCTCTCTGGTCCTGCTCTGCCGCTAAAGCTCTAGATACTGCGACGGCATACGAAGTAGGGCCAGCTACCCTCACATCACGGCGCAAGATCGGCCGCAGACCATCCATGAAATGCCTCAGCTTTGCCTGGGCATCATTCGCAATGAGGGGTACGAAGTAACATCCCCTCTCAAACCTCCTAACAAACTCTGCAACACTACTATCTCCTTGTCGCAGCGTCATAAATTCCCTAGTCAGCCGGGATCGTACTTCCTCAGTGAAGTACTTGGCGAAGAACACTTCTTTGAATCCATTCCAGGACAACGTCGGCAAATTAACTGCCACCGACGCACTGTCCCACCAACGTCTGGCATCGCATGTTAAAAGGAATATGGCACAACGGACTCTGTCTGCATCCTGCAGCTCCATGTAGTCAAAGATCACTTCGATGGACTTAATCCATCCCTCTGCTACCATCAGGGTCAGTAGATCCCGAAAACTCCTTAGGATTCATCCTCTGGAACCTCTCATACACCGCTTCTGGTCTAGGCCTCTCCCCCGCGCCAACTGCAGCTTGATTCCTCGCAAACTGTGCAAAGAACTGAGTCATTCCTGCCAGCATCTGCGCTTGCATATCTGGCGGTGGAGGTGGAGGATTGGCCCTCTCCTCATTTCGGGTCTCTCCGTCCTCTTCCCTTGCTTCTCGGTCAACTACACGTCTAGGAGATATTCTGTTCCAACAATTACCCAACACGTAAACCCGCTATGCATGAATATGATATAAATGACATACGATGCACTAAATTTGAACTTAAACATGAACATGCTGAAATCATGGCTCAATGCATACTACGTAGCATAAACTTTTGAAACTTTCAAAACTTACAGACTTGAGGTGTGACCTCGTGAGCTTTTTGCGGCTGGCGGTAGGCGTAACCCTTTACAAGAACACCGCTCTGATACCAACTGTAACGTACCGTACTTTTACCATTCAAAATTTGCGGAAAAATTAAAATTTTCTTAAACATAAAATAACCTTCAAAGTTTGCCATAAAATATCTCAACCAAGTCCCCCATAAGACATGGTTGTTCAAAATAACTACAATAAAATTTGCTCTCAAAAGGTTTGCTCAAAGTATTTCCATCAAAATATGAAATCAGAGTAATTTAACTTTTGCATAAAACTTAAACATGGCGGTCCTCGGGTTTAGCCTCCCGCTCAGTCCAAGCCTGCCCCTTGGTCGCCACCTCCTGTCTCCTCATCAACATACTCACCTGCATCGATCAAGTCCAGTGAGTCTAAAGACTCAACACGTATAAACCGGAATAACGAGTATTACGTAATAAAACCACATGCAACTTTAAAATAGAGCGTACATACTAAAACTGAACTTGCATAACGTAACTTGAACATACGTAAATACATAGACGTGCCATAACTTGAAAGCTTTCATAAACATGCTTGCATAACTGAACGTACTTAAACATACATGACTTTATTTTGCGTAGAGGCATGTTTCAAAGCAAGTGACCCATAACATAATAAATGCCTGATCAGACAAACCACAAGTACTGGGCTGACAGGGACGTATCCACTGCCACATACATGAGATCCCCGTTCATAATTTAACGGGCTGGTTGGTCCCCGTTCATACATAATTTAACGGGCTGGTTGGTCCCCGTTCATAATTTAACGCTTTCCAACCTCGATCTAACCCGTTCATAATTTAACGGGCGGATTGGTCCCTGTTCATAATTTAACGCTTTCCAATCCTAACATAATTTGGTCACAAGACATTTAGCATACCTCCAAAAACTTAAAATATTTTCTTTGCACGTCATCATACTTACTTGGCGTTGAGGGATTCGTTGGACTTCGGCTGAGGCCGTTGCTGCGACATACTAACATGAAATTGCATACTTAACTTGCATAACTTAGACGTAGAAATCATACTTACTCTCAAGCTCAATCATTCCTTAGGACATTCTACAATTTCCCATGGCACGACCTTGATAATCCTTGCACTAAACCAAGACATCAAACCCCAAAGCAACCATAATATTTTTCCCAAAAACGTGAGTACACGGACCCCGTCCCCGGGTCCGTGTATAGGTCCGTGTAGGTACGCAAAAGAAATGTTCGGAAAGAAGACGGGACACGGACCCCGTGCTAGGGTCCGTCAAGGGGTCCGTGTAGGCTCGGACAGTTGACACTTGCGAGGAATCAAAGACACGGACCCCGTGCCATGGTCCGTGTGGGGGTCCGTGTACGCACGCAAATTTGGCTACTCGAAGGAAGTAAAGGCACGGACCCCGTGTCAGGGTCCGTCAAAGGGTCCGTGTGACTTCGAATTTTCTGCACCTGCGAGAACTTTCTTACACAATGCCTATTCTCCCAATTGACACATGATGGATCAAGATTCAACACTTTGAGACCCTCCTAGGACACCATAGTTATGAGCTAAACTCGTATATAAGTCCAAAAATAACGAAGCCCGTCTTAACACAATACAATCTCATAAACACGGAAATTGACAACAAGCGTTTCTTGCAACTTCTAACAAATTCAAGTGCCTATCGACACTAACCGGCACCCCAAATACCAACCTAACAACATGCTATACATACATAGAAGCAGCAACGATCACCCGTCGATTCCCAACGAAGCCTGCAACAATAAAACTTCAAGAACGCATCAATAACATAATTTTCTGGAAATCACAGCTTGAGCAGTCTCACAAAAAACGTCATAACTCACTCATTTTTCATCTAAAAATCTCGAATTTTATATCAAATCGAAGGTGTCGAAAAGTTCTACATTTTTTGCGTTGAAAGTTTTCCCAAAATCTTGCCCGAAAATTCGCAGTTTTAAACAGAACAGTAAAAAACGTAAATTTCAGATCTAAAAAGGGCTTCAAAAGCGATTTAAACATGATTGCTCAAACTTCTACACAACATACACATGGTTTTACGCATAAATAACAACGCACGCATAATATGACATGATCGACACAGGAACGAAAGGATATACGTGCCTTATTGATATTAAACGTTACCGAACCGGCGATATCGAAAGGGAACCGGTGCGAGGCTTGATCCGGGACGACCGTGGCGCTACAATCCTTGAAGAATTCACACAAGATCGCTGGAATAATAATAGGGGAGTGGGGCGGCTGCTGCTCTAATGAAGAACCCTAGTATTTCTTTTTGAAGAAAAAGATGAAAAGAATCGTGTAGTGTGTGTTATGGGTTTTAGTGTGTGTAAAAACGTGTAAGTGTGTGTGAGTGCATAAAACGTGCGTGTGGGTTTAAATTTCTGTGTAATTAGTGCTAATTAACTAGTAAAAATACTAATAAAAAGGCTAACCCACCAAGCTTAAAATAAACTCTACAATTAAAATAACACACACCAAAAATGCTAATTTTAAAGTTTTAAACTCTTAAAATTACTAACTAAATGATTTAGACTTAAAAATGCTAAAACTAAACAAATCATTTAAAGTGCCCCTATCCTCAACTTAAAAATAAAATACCGTATTTTTTTAAATTGCCAACATCGTAAACTCGAAAAAAAAAAACATTTTATCGTGCATCACAATAAACATGACTAATTTAAAATAACGCATTTTCATAAATTATGCATGGCTAAGAAAAAAATCATTTTAAATTAAATAACTGATTCAACAATTAAATAATGCATGGGTTTTACGTGTACTGAATTTTGGGCTCTACACTAAGGCCCTTTAAATACCTAACTCCTAGATAGAGCAACGTTCCTCGGGGAGACCAGTGGCTAGTCAAGGTAGTTTAAATCGATCAATGAAGAACTCCCCCAGATCATGGTTTCTAATGTTACCTTATAATTATTATTCACTTTAATTATCTACATTTATGTGAATCTTTATAAGCCAAAATTTTTCATTAAATAACTTTATTTCACATTTTTACTTAGTTTGAACAAATACGTTTCCCATCAGTTTTTCTCTTCAAATATTAGAGTAGTGATAAAGTGAGGATCACATTTACGTAAAAATGTGGGCTCCTCATCAGTTTTTCTGTTTTATCAGAATATTGATAAATTGAGGATTATTTGATCATTTGTAAATATCTGAAATATTTTATTTTATAATATTATATTCTCATCTTACTTGATATGTTCATTTCAAATTATAAACAATTTAATATAATTTAATATGAACATAATGTGAATATTGATGTATCAATTATTTTTTAATATTATTTACATTTTAAATTTCAAGAATAAATGCAAACATAATATTAAATTTGCATGTACACATCAAATACTTATCCATAATATTTGATATTATATCTAACATGCAAAATTAATTTCTAAACATGTATTAGAAATTACGTCGAACTTGGAATTATTTTAATGTGTACAAATTATTTAACCAAATGCTATATATATACCGAATTATATATATAACTTAATAACACATTAATCATTATTTATTACTATTATTTTTATTTTAAAAAAATAATAATAAACAAATGAATTCTACTACGAAAGATCTCAATTAAAATGAATTGATACCAACAATATATATCACATCAATTATTATTATTTTTAAAATAATAATAATAATTGAGACATTTACCGACATATGAAAGAAAAATTGAAGACATGCATTTAAGTTTTTTAATTGTGTGGGTCTCATTGTTTGTAATGATACACTGCACGTAATGAATGAAAGCTTTCAATTCATTTTTCTCCCTACAATACATGTTACTTTGCATTCAGAATTCATTATTGAAGCCAGAGTTATCTTCTGAATATTATAAACCAGTTGCACACTTCATGTTTGCTCTCAAAAAAAAATTTTCAGAATTTCAAACTCCGATCAAGAAGAAAATTCTCCGAAAAAATTTTCAGGTAAATTTCTTATGATATCCAAACTTCCATTTTTACGTAAACTTTTAGTTGATATCGGATTTTCAAAAAATGAAAACAAATTTTCAAGGTAGAGGTATCATGGCTCTGATACCAAATATTAGAATTTTTTTTTTAAAAATCATGTTTCTACGTATATATGAACATGATAAACAATATGTGGAAGTAGATCGACCATTACCTCCGGCGCGCCATCGAAAATTTTTAATTTCTCTGTTTTTCCTCCGATTGATGCCTTCTAAGCACTCAACACTCTCTGTAGATCATGGTGTATATTTTTTTTATGAAATGTGTGCTTAGGGACCTAAATCGTTGCTATTTATAAGCTTCTCATACTATCGATGAGTTATTGCAGGAACCTTATTGTCAAAGGAAGAGGCGCATGCGTGCCTCAATTTTCTAAAGTTGAGGCGGCGTACACATCTTTTGTCAAAAGTTGTAGCCGGGGCGGAGCCACCCTTGGGCTAGGGTGGGCTCCAGCACCACCTAAATTTTATAAATTTTTTTAAGTTTTTTCTATATTTTTTTATTTATGTCTCATTTTTGTGTTTTTTTTTCTTTATTTTATTGATGCAATTTGAAGAATTTTTTTAACTAAGAGTACTTTTTTAAAATGATTTTCTGCAAATATATATAATCAAATTTGACTTTTGTTCGCATTTTGCTCAAAAGGTTGAAGAACTTGATGTCAATTGATTTTTAAAATTAGCTTTAAGTTCCAAATATAAGTTTAGACTATATTTACAATAACACACAAATATATTAAATTTAGATAATATGGTAATAGAATTATGTAGTTGCTATATATTTTATTATATCTTTATTTAATTTTTATTAATACTAAAAGTTTTATAGAATTTTAATTTTTTAATATGAACTAGTATATGTTTATAATAATTGATTTTGAGAAAAATAAAGTATTGATTTTGAGAAAAATAAATAATGATTTTGAGAAATTGCGCATATTTTCCATGTGAATCATAGTATGTGATATTATATGATTTATCAATGATTTAAATTTTGTGCATAATGACTTAAATGATGTATCAAATTTTTGTTTTCTATTAATGTTAATATTATTCTTTGACGTTTGTCAATGTCATTTTTTTTACCATTGATTTCAAAAAATGATGTGAAATGACTTTGACTTTTGACCGCAATAATTCTTAAGAGTAAAAAATTTGAAAAATCATTTTTGGAATTAAGATAAGGCAATACATCAATTCAGTCTATGGGTGAACAAAATATCGATTTCAACCCAAATAACTTATCGAGCTGAATTAATTTAAAAAATCAATTCAGGAACCTACGTTTTGATTGATAGGTGATTTATACATTTTTATCTACGTCATTTACTTATTTATCGAATCTGATATATTTATTTAATTGACAGCTTGATTCGTCTTGTTTTAACTCGTCCGGTTTCTACAGCAACAACGGAACGAGCATTTTCATCAATGAAACTTGTTAAAACAACTCTTCATAACAAGATGTAATCATAGTTTTTCGGATATTCTATGATAATTTACATCGAACGAGATTTGGTTGAAAATTTTGATAACGATTTAATAATTGATGAGTTTTATTCTCAAAAGAATCGAAAAGCACAACTTCAGTAGTGTTTTAGCTCTCCATGTTTTTTAAGGTATAAAATATTAAATATCATTGTTCTATATTTTCATGAAATCAATGTTTACATATTTTTAATTTTAAATTTTTTAGTTAATTATTTATTTTATTAAATACAGTATGGGACGGAGCCAGCCCCACGTAATTTTGAATCCTGGCTCCGCCCCTGGTTGTAGGTAATAACCGTCGCCGTTTCCTACACTTTTTTTCTTCCTCTGATATGAGCCAATTTTCTTACACAAATATCATAGGTACTTAGGACCAACAAGCAATATTCTTGAAAGGAAAGAAAATCATCTTCTGTCACATTTCGCAACACCACAATTTGCAATGCATCTTTGAGGGCCCCTAGTAGATGAAAAACATACTTACTAATGGGGAGTAATGTTACAATTCTCTGATCATCCGAATTACGGACCTCATCTAGAGATCCTCAAACATCCCTCCCCCCTCTTAAACTTATTTGCTTCAGTACCGGTAATTTGTATTGAGAGTTGTACGTAAGCCAATCATTTCTCTTTAATGAACAAATAAGGAAAACTGAATAATATATAATGAGATTTTCCATCAATATCTCCATACATTTGGAATGATGTAATACTATGATACGAAGACACCGTCTCTTCTCTTCTTGGGATTTGCTGCTGCTTCTGGATTACCTTTCTTCATCATTGCCACAAACTCTTCATAGTTAATATTTCCGTCCTGCGTTTAAATGTTTAAAAAAAAAAAAAAAACTTATCTACGGCACATCGTGGAAATGAAACAAGAATTTGAAAATGGTTGTTTAAGATGTCATCACGCATAAAATTTGAAGCTTTCTTTTTTTTGTTCTCATTTTGGTGGAGAGGCAGTAGCCAGTTTGTCTTTGCCGCTGAGCTCGCCTCTTGTTAATGTGTGAGATTTATTGGATATATACTAAATGTCGCTAGCAACAGTTATGTTGAAATGCGATGGCTTTCAAATCAAAATGAAAATGAAGATGATGATTCACCAAGTTACATATTAGGAACAAGTGCTTACATTATCAGCATCAACTTCAGAAATGATTTCCTTTATATCCTTTTCATCACCCATTCCGTATTCTCTTAGAGCTTGCTCTAGTTCTTCTATCGTAATGCACCTGATCATGATAAAATTCTACAAAGGTTAAGAACTCTGTTCAATCATTTTACATGCAAATAAAACGTTTCGTAAATGAGAAGTACCCGCTATTATCTTTATCGAAATACTGAAATGCTGTGTAAAGATGTTCTTCTCTGTCCATTCTATTCATATGCATTGTTGCCGTGATGAATTCTTCGTAGTCAATCGTCCCATTCCCATCCGCATCAGCCTAATTTTCGTTAGCAAACAACATCAGTGTAATGACAACATAAAACTTATGGTTAGCTGTCCAAAAATTCTGAAATACTTACAGCCTCCATCAACTGTTTGACTTCATATTCAGATAGTTTAGTTCCTTGCTTCGACAGTCCTTGCTTTAGCTCTTCAAGAGTTATTGTACCACTGTTATCTGTGTCCATGCTCTTGAACATTTGTTTCAATCCCATGATTTCTTCCTCTGATAAACAGCCAGCAATAACCTGTTCATCCAAGAATCTGGCTGCATGTCAGGTTCCATCTTCCCTAAAAGATTACAGTTTAAACAGAAATGATCTAAAAGTAAGGAATTATTCCAATACAGGATCGACCAGTTGTCCCCCTAAACCGGAAAATCTTCAAGTTGCCCCCTGTCAACTAAGTTTCCTGAATCTGCTGTTGTGTAACAAGTTTTGTAAAGAGAAGTATAATTTACCCGAAGTGCGACTTTCTTGAACTTATTCATGGCTCTAAATTGTTTCAACCTATTCAAAACAGCATTATCAAGTGGTGTATCAGGCGCCTCTCCATCCTCTTTGATCCATGGATGATCTAAAAAGAGTAGAACAAAATGCCGTAATTATGTACTTTGTAATTTAAAAGGTGTTGAATCATTTTGTCCAAGACTTGATGGTGTAGTATAGTGATCAAAGTATCTTTAACAATGTAACTATGCGTACTTAGCACTTGGAATGCTGTCAGCCTTTGCTTGGGGTCCGAATTTAACATCTTCCTCACAAGATCCTTTGCACCATTTGAAATGGATGGCCAAGGATCGCTTGTGAAATCAACATGTCCTTGAAGAATGGCATTGAAAATTCCATTTTCAGATTCTGTACCAACCAAATTCTCGTTATAACTTCAAGTACTCTTCATCAAAAAGTTGAAAGCTGCTTTATTTAAGAAAACCAACATTATGAATATTTTAAATTACCAGCCCAGAAAGGAGGAACTCCACATAGAAGTATGTACAACATGACTCCAACACTCCAAATATCAGCCTCTGGCCCATATTTTCTCTTTAACACTTCCGGAGCAATGTAATATGCACTGCCCACAATGTCCTTGAATTGTTCTCCTGAAAATTTTAAATAGAATGAGATATATTCATGCCTTTTTCGATGTATTTCTACTAGAAGATTAGCAATTTATAGGGCATACATCTTTTGTAAGATAAAGCATAAGCATAATCACCATCCAAGCCTTAGCTCTCGTTTACATGCATAGTTCTTCTCCATTAATGTACTTTCCTGAAGTTAGACTCTTGGTCATCCCTAAGATTACTTAAACCATGCTTGATACTATGGTCGATTTAGTTACTGTGTCTCACGATTTTCTTTGAATATACTATCTTTCCTGTTGCTTTCTTTGAGTTATTTTAAATGATCAAAGATGAATATGCCTGAATCATTGCAAACGTGTTGCCCTAATCGTGCTTCCTTTTTCCTTTGACATGTCATTTTTTATTAAGTTCTTGTATAAGTTATAACCCTTTGTTTGTCTAATCATTCTTGTGCAAAATTTGTAATGTTTAATAGTTGTGAATACTATGCATGCTGCAGATTGTACGCATGCAGAACCAAGAAATTATGAATTCTGCAAAAACCATTTATTACCCTCTTTGTAGAATACAGAAAGCCCAAAATCTGTAGCCTTAAGCGGCGCATTCTCATCCTTATTCAAGAGCAAGAAATTCTCAGGCTTGAGATCCCTATGAATAACCCCCATGGAATGGCAGGTGTGCACAATCTGCACGATGGTTCTGAGCAATGATGCGGCAGCACGTTCCGTGTAATGCCCCTTAGCAATGATCCGATCAAAAAGCTCTCCTCCGGCGCATAATTCCATCACCAAATGCACCGAATGCTTATCCTCATATGCACCCTTAAGCTCCACAATGTTGGGTTGTCCTGTCAAATGGTGCATGATTTGTACCTCCCTTCTTACATCCTCAATGTCTTCCTTATTAGCCAGCTTTCTTTTTGCTATTGTCTTGCAGGCCAACTGTTCACCTGTATGTTTATTGGTACAGAGATGGGTTACCCCAAATTGCCCACGGCCAAGCTCTTTGCCTATGGTGTAGGTGGCACGTACGTCTTCCATGGGCCGACCAAGAACAGGGCCTATTGGGGTGGGCTTGGAACGCTTGGGGGAACGGTTTGGGGAGGCTGGTGGAGGCATTTTTGGAGGAGTGGTGGAAGGGTTATGGGTGGATGGCCCTGCGACTGAGGTCTCAACCTTCCCTGCTTCATCCGACGGAGCATCCTCGGTGGCGCTCCGGGAGCAACAGCTGCCCATTTTGTTAATGAATTAGTTATTTGATTTCAATTATTTATATGGAAGAGAGGTTAGAAGAGGAGGGGGAAATGTGGCAGACGAAGTGGCTACGGCCGTGGGATGGTGGCCGAAGCCTGGATGAAGAGCAAAAGAGAATTTTTTTTTTTTTGGGGGGGGTGGGTGGGTGCGGGGGTGCCCTCTTTTGGGTATGTTAGAGAGATGAAATTGTTTTAGAAAGAGAACTGGCATGCGTGCATGCATGCATGCAGAGTTGGAAGAGAGAAGGACTATGGGTTGTGAGAGATTGAAGGGAGACGAGAATGAATGAATGAAGAAAGATATTTCGGTAATTCTTTTTATGACAAAATGCGTTTGAATGAAGAAAAAATAAATTATCTCAGACTAGAACGGCGGGGAGAAATTTCAGGCGTTTGTTTGGGTTGGCTGGTTGACATACTGTGACCATAGGCTGCCTTTTACTAAGAATGGACTTCTATTTTGTGGGGGAAATGTGCATCATCGTTTTGAGTCAATAACCATATCATGTAACTTGAAGCAATGACATATATCCCTGGTCAATAGATCACAACTCTATCGCTGAATCAATCAAGCTATCACGTAACAATTCAGGAGAATTTTCCAAGTACGAACATGTTCTTCATATAGAATGATAGTACTAGTATATCTATCTCGAGACACACAATACCTACATTAATGGAACAACTGTAGATGACGTTAGTGGAATCCATTCTGAATTAGTCGCATTTCTATTATCTTATTCGATAGTATTATCACAATTCTTGAGCAAAGCCATTGAGATATTCTGGCAATTCTTGCACAGTGCCTCGACTTCCATTTTGACCTCCGAACATAGACCTTAGAGCAATAAGTTTCTCAACTTTACTTAACCAAAAACCTCTATGTTCTACAAAACAATGGGATGATTCTTCCAAGGGCCGGGGACGATACAACACAAGGGAAACGAGAAAAAGGAAAATATAACTAGTCGCGATGCAAAATTAGTAGGTTGGAACCGACGGATTGGCTTCACAGCATATTCATGAATACCTCCGGAGACATTGAATATTCTTCTGAATCCCTGAAATCCAAAGTAATGGGGTACAGAAGAACTTAGCCATCGTGCATTGATGGATGCTATTATGGTCAGTACATGCACTACCAAATATCAAGAAACAACATCAAAAGTTAATCCTTCAAGGAGTTATATATATCTATCATATAGGAAAACTTTTTCCACGATACAAACCGATTTGCTTCACAACATGCTTTTTTCGGTAGAAATTCAAAAAATTCACCTGTGCCCGCAACCATTTGTAATGACCGCATACCATGATGGCACTGCGTTAAAGTTTTAATAGAACAATAAGCAAAAACTTGTAACAATCAATACATGGAATCCGACTGCAAATATCAACAAATGGCAGGATACCATTTAATTAAAAATTCAATGATGATTTCCTTTTGTATAAGCAAAAGGGTCATAAATGATACATTTAGATTTAAAAAAAAAGTAGTTAGATATTGAAGATTATGCTATTATGATCAAGTAGTTAGATAATATGTTATCCTTTATCTTTTTTTTTTTTTGAATTTCTTAGGAATGGATAAATTGGATAGATTGGTATCTTGTCATATTAGATGTAGGGCTTTATATATATTTTTGTACGTACTCTTCTTTTGAATTTGATCAATGAAAAATACTAATTTCTTCATGTAAACACATACAATCTAGTTCTATACTCTCAGGCACTAATTATACTGATATCAGACATCATTTTATTTTGAGATCATGTGTTGAAGTAAGACATCCGGCTTGAATACATTTCAAAAGATCAGCAAGCAACTGATGATATTTTATTAATTCTTTTCCGGATGCTATGTTTTATTACTTTATAAATATTCTTAGTTTAATAAATTTAAATTAATGTATAAATTTAGATAAAATAAAGTCAAGCTGATAAGACAATTTGTAATCTATAAACCTATAAAAATATGGATCATGAACATTGTTTTTCAATTGTTAAAAAAATTAAAATTAACAATACAAATCAAAAACTCAATAAGGATGTATATGTAAAATTCTAACAAATGCATTATCGCTACAATATACTTTTATTTTAGTAATTTATATTACTAAGAATAAAATGCAATTCTTGTATTAATTTTCTCAAGTAATCCATCTTTATACTACCTTTAAACGTTTTATCTTTTTAATTTTCTATATACAATATTTTTTTTTCTGATTTTAGTGTAATTTGTAATCATATTTTTATTGCAATTTCTAATAAAGTAATAAAATTATACTATGACAAGAAGATATATGAAAAAATTAATTATATATTCCATAGTAGGATAACACGATAAATATATAATGATATGATAATATGGAGTTTAATACTAACGTATTTTATGTTTTTTAATAAATAATTGAAAGCAAAAAGGTTAATAAATTATTTAGGTTATATAAAAAACTGTGAATGTTAATATATTAATAATCTCATAAAATATGAATCTCTTAGAAACATATATATATATGTATTAAGCAAATTATAAATTCATAATCAAAATTTGGTAGTATGAGATCTTCTGATTTATAATATTCAATTTCTGTATATATTTTAAATTTATTTAGGAAATTTTAAGAAAATAAAAAAATCATTAATAAGAAAATAAAAAATTTCATAGTCAAGTAAGTTATATAAATATTACATATAAATTTACTATGCAACAACTCTAGAATTTAAAAATAAAATTATTTCAAATATTTAATATTACGACATCTTTGATATTAAAAAATAAATAATAGAAAACAAATAATATGAAATGTCCAATGTACATTGTATGTAAGAAACTAAGCACACACAAATGCACAAAAAAACATAACAATGATTTGCGTCTGAAGGTTTAATGAAAAATATAAATTATATATTTCTTTTAAAAAATACATTAACTAATGCATATGAAAATTATTTGATGGTAAAAAATTTATATATTCGCATCTATTTTTTCCTTCAACTGAGATAATAAATATCCATAAAAGTTATCATGTAATACATATATAATTTTGATTTTGATTTTAAAAGATAATAAAATTCAAAAAAATATGAAAATTTGAATAAGAAATTTATTTATAACAAATGTATATGTTATAGGCATGATTATTTTATTACATTGTATAACTAAAAAATTACGTGGATCTGCTCGTCAAAATTAATCATCACTCAAAATCCTAAATATGTAATGCATGAAAAGAGATATTAATGTTGGAACATTTCATGTTCACAATCTTGATTTTGATGATCACAAAACTTGGATAAACAATTGATTCAACTAACATATTTCTCCCCCTTTTTGTGTAATCAAAAATTCATATTTTCAAAACATTTTAAGCACAAAACTGTTCTCCCCCTAAAAATAATCTCTCCATTAAACTTATAATGAGTTATATCCCTATATTTTTGAAAGTTTGAAATTTATAAAACTAGAAGAGTGACTAAACAATTTTCTCCATAGCCCATTTCTGTCGCAACATATATGCTCTTCTTTCAACGAATAAACTGCTCTTTCTCGGCTATAAATAGGCTGCAAATTTTATACCGCTGCAATATTCTACGAGTCTAGTTTGCAACACAAAAAGCGGTTCGTCATTTGGACACTCGAGCAAGGAGATATGTTATATATGTTTCCCAATGTCGCTGCAAGCTGCACAAAAATTTAGTTTTGCATATATATGTTTAATAAATCTCAAATTTTCGAATTTTAAACATCAAAATCAGTTTCAATGTTCTTTCAAGAACAACCCGCTCTGATACCACTTGTTAGGATCGATTAGAGGGATCATCGTTGAACTACAATAGCTCAGTTCTTGAAATATTAAACACTGAAGAATTAAATCGAGTTTGATTTTCAAACCAAGCGGAAGACACTCAAAATAATCCTTCACAGAAATCGATTAAATATTTTGTACATTATTTAAAAAATATGCAAGTTGAATGAGTAAAAATATTTTGGTTGTATCATTTTATCAAACACTTGGTATATAATATTTTGGTATTTGAAGAATACAAAAAATGCTTCAACAATGCATCTTTAAAAAAAGTGAAATGGTAAGTAAATGCAATAAATAAATTATTTCTTGCTTAATTGAAACTCCTAGCACACTCTTGATTGTAGGCTGCAAACTCACAATCCGCATAATATTTAACGTTTCTTATGACAAGACTACAAACATAATCTTTAATGTCTTTGTGTAAAGACTCACTCAACTAAACTTTGAAGTTCAAAGTATTCTAGTGGTGGCAGTCATTTTCGAATCAGTTCTAAAGCTAGAGGATCAAGCCATGGTTCGAATGTTTCAAACCCTTGAGATGTCTAGTCTACGACAGTTCCTTGGTCTATGAGAATGCCATCAAAGAGTTCCTTGGTCTATGAGAATGCCATCAAAGAGTTCTTTGCTACTGCCTCTATTGAAAATGGTGCCATTCTGCAAACTATTGGCGGCCGGTTCTTCAATTTGACATGAAAATATCCGTTGACACCTTTGATCTTGCCACAAGCGGTCTTGACACTATCTCAAATCGTCCAGCTGGAAATCTTCAATAGATGAAGAGTCGGTTCTATATCTCCGAAGCACCTTTAAAATCCTCGTTCAATAATAAAGAGATGAAATTGGCTTACTGACTGCTCGCTGATATTGTGGAAAAGTCATTGCCTGCCAAGGTTGGATCTTTTGATGCAGTCACTGTCGAGAAATTTGAGGTCGTGGTGGCTATTTGTAACATACCGTACATTTAAAATATTTTAAAATTTGCGAAAAAAAAAATTCTTAGATGAGTAATCATCATTCAATTTCGATAAAAATTTACTGTTCATCCAAAATATTTGCGACAAAAGATGACAAATAAATTTTCTAATCGATAAACATCGTAAACAATCCCCTCAAAATCCAGATTATTTGAAACATGCATAAAAATCTTAAAACATGGGCGGTCCTCGGGTTTAGCCTCCCGTGCAGTCAAAGCCGGCTCACTGGTCCCCACCCCTCGTCTCCTCAAGGTCATCCTCACCTGCATCGATCAATTCTAGTGAGTCTAAAGACTCAAGATGTATAAACTAGATATAACAAGTAATACGTAATAAAATCACATGCATATATAAAACACTACAAGAAATTCTGCATACAACAACGCACATACGACAACGATTTTTGTGAAAAATCATTGTTGTATGTTTTTAACAACGGTTTTAGCAAAAACCGTTGTTTTTTGGGGATCAAAGACAACGGTTTTTAGGGTCAATGACAACGGTTCTATAAAACCGTCGCATGTTTAAAATTAGCGACGATTTCGACAAACCATCGCTAAATTCGCTAAATTTAGCGACGGGTTTTGTCGAAATCGTCGCTAATTTTAGCGACGGTGTAGAGCCAAACTGTCGAAAAATTAAAACATGCGACGGTTTTTCAGTAGCGACGGTTCAAAAACCGTCGCAAACTTTCTATAAATAACACTATTTTCGGTCCATTTTCCTCCACAACACTTCACAACACTTAAAATTTTTCTCTCTTACACAATTTTATCACTTCACACAACACTTAAAATTTTTCTCACCACTTCATAACACTTAAAAAATTTTTCTCTTACACGATTTTACTACTTCACAAAACTTAAAATTTTTCTCTCTTACACGATTTTAGTTTCGATTGTTAGTTTCTTTTAGATTTATTAAATTATTAAAAGTATTTTTTTTTATTTTTCGAAACAAATTAGCCACGGAAATCTTGATTACATTTCGTCGCTAAAATTAGCGACGGTCTTGATTACTAACTATCGCTAATTTTAGCGACGATTTAATAATCCATCGCTAATTAGCGACGGTTTTATTCAAAACCTTAGCGACGATTTTCCAAAAACCGTCGCAAATTATACCTACCACAACGGATAAAAACCATTGTCATTGAACGGAATTTCAACAACACCCTCAGTTACAACAGTTTTAAAAAGGCTACGACAACGGATTAATCCGTTGTCGTATGCCGTTTTTGTTGTAGTGCAAGTAGAGCGTACATAGTTGAAACTTGAACGTAATTACATAAACATAGACGTGCCATCATCAGTACAACTTTTCATATAAATACTTGCATCATACATACTTGAACTCATCATTTTGTGTAGAGATATGTTTCAAAGCAAGTGACACATACATAAATGCGCCTGATCAGACTAAACCACAGTACTGGGCTGGCAGGAAAAATCCACTACTACATACATGAGATCTCCGGTCATACTTTACCGCTTTTCAATCCTGATCAAAACACGGTCATGATTTACCGGGGTAGAGAGGCCCTCGGCCACGTTCACCGACTTCCAAATCCATTCATAATTAGTCACAAGACATTTAACATACCTAAAAAAAAATATAATATATTTCCTTTTGCACGTCGAACATACTTTCATAGTGTTGAGGGATGCGTTGGGTCTCGCTTGGGGCCACTGCTGAACATACTAACATGAGTTCAAACACTTATCTTTCATAACTTAGACGTTTTAGTCATGCTCACACCCAAAAATGAGAAATTTCCTTATGATGTTCTAAATCTCTCGGGACTCGACCTCGGTTTAATCATCGTACTAAATTATGACACCAAACCCCAAAACAATCCCTATATATATACATATTTTTAATTTAATTTTTTATTTAAAAATGGAAGACACGGACCCCGTGTAAGGGTCTGGGTCCGGGTTCGGATAGACGCTGGAAATTCACACTTCGAAAGAAACAAGGGCACGACCCCGTGTCAGGGTCCGGCTCTGGGTCCGTGTAGACTCTGGAATTGTAAACCAACGGAAATCACTACACATGCGGCTTAATCCTCCTAACTCAATCATACGGACCATGAACCAACACCTCGAGACCCATCCTAGGATGCTATGGCAATGATTCAAACTCCCATGACGACTCAAAAAAACGATGCAAATCATACAACGCAACTCAAATCGTGAACACGACATTTTGACACCAAAATGTTTTCTACGACTTCTAATGCAACCAAGTGCCTATCGACACAAAAAAAAAAGCACCAAAAATCATCCCAACATCATACTCACAATAATTAAACACAGCAACGATACCCAATGGTCCCAACGAAGCCTGCAACAAATAAACTTCAAGAATTCATCAAGAACATATTTTCAGAAAATTGCAGTTTGAGTAGTCCTACGAAAATGATCATAACTCACTCGTTTCTTTTTCAAAAATTACGAATTTACAATCAATCGAAGGTATCAAAAAGTAATACGTTTTATATGTTGAAAGTGTTTCCATAAAATCGACCGAAAAGTTGCAGTATTTAAAATGACAGCAAATTTCGAGTTTTGAGATCCAAAAATCCTTTCAAAAGCGATCCTAACCATTTTTGCTCAAACTTTGCACAACATACATAAATTTTTACACATAATAAACATAAGAACATATAATATAACAAGATCGATGTAGAAACAAAATATTATACATGCCTTTTGATATTTAAAGTTACCGAAACGACGATACCGAAGCGGGAATGATGCGAGGGTTGATCTGGGACAAACCATGGCTCGCTTTCTATGAAAAAAATCAACGAAGGATTGCTGGAAAATTGGAGAGGGAGGGGGCAGAACCCTAGGTTTTTTTGTTCTCAAAAATCCTGAAATGTGATGGAATGAGATGGAATGAAATGTGTGTGTGTGTGTTAACGTGCATGTGTGTGCGTATGCGTGAGTTTAGATTAAATTTTAGGGGAAAAAATTGCTTAATAACAAAATTAACATGCTAATTAATCAAATACCAAATTTACTAAACCCCTCCAATAAAAATAAAAATACACAAGTGATCAATTTTAAAAGTTTCAAAAATCTAAAAAAAAATCACCTAATAAATAAATTAGGATTTAAAATGCTAAAAACTTAATAAATCATTTAAAATGTCTCAATCCTGACTTAAAATAAAATATACCACATTTTAAAATCACCAAAATCATCGTCGGTCTTTTTTCCTCGTGCATCACATAAATAGTTTAAAATAATGCAATTTCATAAATCATGAATCACTAAAAATTATTTTGAACTTAAATAAATAATTTAACAATTAAATAAATGCATGGGTTTTACGTGTATCGATTTGGGCACTACACTATTACCCCAGGGATCAAAATCAACTGGTCCAACATTCTCTACAAGATTCTTACTGCCATGATCACGTCTGAGAAGAAATCTCCGAGTTTTCATAACTCATCAGCTGGGTCCTTGAGAGAGGATCTTTGCAGCTAGGAGAAGCTAGTCCTCTACATTCTTTGAAGTTGTTGAACACCAAGTCTGTTGAGGTGTTTATTTCCAAGAAAGCTATATCTGCATCTAATCTTGCAGCTGTCAGACTTCAATTATGGATTGAGGCTGTTGAAGCTCAGAATGTTGAGTTCCAAAAGAAGATAATGACGTGTGGTATACTCGCGCTTCTAGTCGAGGACAACCAAATAGAAAGCTTGTGTTATATTCTTCTGAGTCTGAATCCAACAACTCTGACTTACAATAAGTTGTCCCTTTAACACATGTTTGTTTCTTCCTCCCAAACCCAAGAAAATCAAGTATTTCAACGAGCCAACCATTCCGACTCCCATTCCAGTCTTTTCCCATCTCCAGAATCATGTATGGAGTTCATATCAGTTATAGTACCACTTCTACTGCTCAAGTTATTGTTGTTGCTCCTCCTTCTCCGATGAATCCAGCCAGTCGAGAGTATTATGTTCCTGAGGTTTCATTAACCACAATGGATGATATGGTTAAATCCCTTTCTGAATTTCATTATTTTTTTAAGCTCTTTCTACTCCTCCGGAATTCAGGGCTTCTATGATCCTATCATTGAAAAATGGGGAAATTGGTCAAATAAAGGTCATTTTTTTAAAAAAAAATAAGAGTTGACCGAGGTTAAAAATAAAATATCCGAAATTTGGATGTACTAGTTGAGCTGGAAGTTCCCTCTCTTTATCCTTATCTAGCACTCAAAGCTTTGGAAGTCCAGATGGATGTTGTGCCTTTTGCTCATCATGCCATTACTTCAGAAGTTTTGGGATCTCTTCCTTTGATTTAGGCACCGTCATAAGAGTCAACTTTTGTAGATCCAAATTCTTCAACAGAACTTGTTGTGTTCTGTTGGGACATCGTTTTCTCGCACCACGCGAAAGTTTAAAATTATTGTTCTTGGGTGTCGTGTGTTTAGAAACATTCATAGAGGGGTTTAGAATTATATTTTTACGTTCTTAACGCTGGACTCCAAACTATTCCGGTGCGAGACAGATATTGCCCTTTTTATAATTCCATACGAACTGCTCTTCATATTTGATCGCCTAATTAGGTCCACGATTGAAAGTTATGTTCCTCGCTTGGATTGCACTAGAAATCGCAAAAACGATTTGTGCATTGTGATTATAGCCTCCGAGTTTCCAAAATCCGGAAACGAAACGGCATGGCGGTAGAAGAAGAGAAGTGGCCGAAACTTTCACATTCACAAACAATTTGTTAGGTGGCCGTGAGTTCCATGATTCATAACCATGGAATTTTTCTTAATTGATTCTTAATCAATCATTAAAAATATTATTGATTCTTAATCAATAATTAAGCAAATCTAATTTGCTTTTTGTTGCAAAATTTCTTCCAATCTTTCAAGAGGTGGCCGTGGGTTTTTTTTGCAATTGGGGAAAGAATTTTGTGAAAAATTATGGTATTCAATAATGAGTCCTAGTGGTGTATGTGTTAAGAAATCACTATTACCCAAGGTGTATGACAAAATCAAGACAGCACTTCACTGTTTCAGGAAACAGCTAGTTTTTCGTATATGTAATATGTATCAGTTCAATCGCGCAGATCAGTAACTGGTATATATTTCAACCGGCTAAAGCACAAGAGGCACAAGAAGACTAACCGCTTGAATTTCAGACCGTCTACAAATTCAACCGTTTGGATAAAAAGAAGTGTGGACTTAAATGATCTTTCTCAAAATCGGATCATTAAAGAGAGCTATTTATTGCTCAATTATTGAAAGATATTCTTTGACCGGTTCTAGACATTCAAGGAATTACACCGCCTCAAAAATCAACTTATCTCTACACCAGTCCCAAGAATGATCTGCATTTATTTCAAAATCCCAGAAAAAGGAGATCAAATATAGACTACAAAGTTCTGATACTGGAAACAGTTACCATAAAAGGAAACTCCTCAAGAGATGTGATTTAGAACTATGTTGAGCAAAAAAAACATTAAATGCATCGATTAAAGAACAATTAATGCTCTTAAAGATAACAGTGACACATCTGTTAAGGGGCTCAGGTTAACGTTGTTTGTCCTTCCCGACCGTTGGAACAATCGGCTATATTAACAGAGAGTAGCAAGAGAGAAAGACCACTCCATTTCACAGCTGTAAAACTATCATCTGCTTGCACACTTTAAAGATTCAGAGCGCAATCAAAGCTTACTTGATTCATCACTCAATTAGCACGCATTGAACAGAAGTATATTCGATCATTCAAGGATCATTTTAGTGCTACTTAAATCAGATTATTCATATCAGTAACCTTTTGGTTAATTGGTTAAGTTGTGGTGTCTGGTGAACAAAGTGTTCTTAAAATCCAGACGTGTAAAGTGATCACTAAGAGTTCCAAAATAGGCAGTGTGATAAGTTTTGATTGGAGTGGGCTGTTGCAAAAAGTTTGTAAAGCTAAAGTCTTTTAGTGGAATCCTTCCTGAAGAGGAAGAAGGGGTGACGTAGGAGTATTCAATCTCTGAACATCCATAAAAACCTTGTGTCGTTTATTTCTCTCAAGCACATATTTTTCCAGCTCCATTTTGTTGTTAAGCTTGTCAACGTTCTTAAACTGTCACTGAAAATTGTGAACCGTTTTCCGCAATTAATAATAGTTCACATTTCCGACCGTTTGAGAAGAATTTTCAACAGCCTCAAAAACAGTTGAGATCAAAGTTTTAAAAGCAAAAATTTGAAAGAGTTCATTCACTCTCCCCCTCTAAACTATTTCCCGATCCTAACAGTATGTATAGAGGTTGGCTCATAATTCTATTAGGAGTCCCTCTCTCATAAATACTCTAATAATTTCATTATATTTAAACTCTCATATAATTAATATATAATTTATTTATTAACTTTTAATAATACATGATATAATAATATCATTTACACATACTTTACATCACTATATAAAATATATACATGCATATGTTCATTACATTAAATAACTATTATTTAATTTATAAACTAACTCCTTAGTTAATTTAATTTTAGACTCCTCTAAAATATTTATGAGAATTTTTACATGTTAGTAGTCACCACTACTAACACCAAAATTTAATTAATAAATTCAAAATTCACTAAACAAATGATTCCGAACTCATTATAACCCTGATCGACGAACCGAGAGCGCCGATGTATCAAGGATACAAGTCTTGTTCATATAATGAAAATCCAAAAATTTCTAAAATCAAAATTTTCATTTACCAAATTTAAAACTTACCATATATGGCAGCTGCCAGTTTTAGTGAACTTCTTCACAAAACAAGCAGTTTCACTCTCCTTCCTTATTTAGAAATCATGCTAACTTCAATTTATTACCTCCTATGGATTCAGCTCATAAACTCCTTTATAAGCTTCTTGTTTGATCTCCATCAAACTATAGTTGCCAAATTCTAAGTCCTTGAAATTTGACTATCTCAACTGAAACACAAAATCTGATACTTGTGTGACCCTCAATGGTTCAGGGATATAGCTAGCCATGAGTTCAAATCTCCATGTGATTCAGAATAATATTTATTCTTATTCAAGTTTACCCTAGTTAACCCCATTCTTTTAATCAACTTCTTGATCATGAATGTCAGAACTCATTTCTGATTGCACCCATCGAAACATGGTAAGAGCGTCTAGTAGCATCACCCCATGATCCCCTAGGTATCACTGATAGTGTCTGCAAGAACCTTTAGTCATGGTTAGCGTACAGTACGGTCCCTTCAACACATATATCTAGATCGAATCTGCAACCATTGGTATATCGAGAGTTGCATATGAATTCGATAACGATGCGATTTATCTTTGAGTAATATTAGTGACATGGTGCAACTAGGAAAACACATTTCCCTGAAACACATTTCTTGCTCTGACCAGATACTCCTTGAACTATTAACTCATCAGACCACATAGGATATTTTCACCCGTAGGCGAACGGTGAATCCCCGACTACAATACATTTTCTCCTACGTATTTAGAAACTACACCCAACCTCACCACCTGATAACCCTCGATGGAGTCGGTAAATGGATCAAAATGCATGCTAGTACGTATAGCCCCTACATTGTCCCAAGTCAAAGGACTAATGGTGTACAACCATAACTGATAATTATTTCTCTCGATAAGTGATAACCACTTGGACAGATCGAGGGAGGGTTTTTCAGTGCATCATCACATAATCACTCATCTGTGTGAATGGACATCTCCATGTCCTTGCCAATGAAACATGGCGTTTACACCGCAGATGCTAGTCTCAAGCTCGAGCGACCTTTATTCTTGTTTTAGGTGGCTGATTCGACTATGAGCCTGTTTAGAATATACGATACACTTCCTAATGAGTTTCATGATCTTATGTTGCGACGCAAACCTCATAGTACCTATAGTATATTCAAGGACTTTATCTATGCAACTTTCATGGGTATACAGATAAAATATAATGTCATAATCGAATGAAATCGTAAAATATTATTAAAATAAAGATTTTTTTACATCAGAGTCAATAAAGCCGAAACCACAAGTTGGCTTGCCGGCGGGCACCTACTTTAACAATCTCCTACTTGCCCTATAGACAATTACCCATAGATCTTAGACCCATTGCTTTGCGATGCTTATCAAACAATGGTCCTGGTAGGGCTTCGTCAGTGGATCAGCAACGTTATCTATCGAGGTGACTCTCTCTATCGATATGTCTCCTTTTCACACAATCTCCCGGATTATGTGGAACTTTCTCAGTATATATTTGGATCGCTGATGAGACCTCGATTCCTTCGCTTGCGCAACGGCACCGGTGTTGACACAGTAGACTGGGACTGGATCAACTGTTTGAGGAATGACAACCAACTCTTGGATGAAATTCCTCATCCAAACACCCTCCTTTGCTACAGCCGATGCAGTTATGTATTCGGACTCAGCGGTTGAATCCGCTGTGGTGTCTTGCTTGGAACTTTTCCAAGAGACAGCACCATCATTGAGTTTGAATACAAATCCAGAGGTCGATTTTGAATCATCCACATCTAATTGGAAGTTAGAATCAGTTTAGCCTTCCAATTTTAGTTCTCCACTCCCATATACCAAGAACAAATTCTTAGTTCTTCTCAAGTACTTAAGAATGTCCTTCACTGCTTTCAATGCAGTAGACCGTGATTCAACTGATATCAGCTTGCAACACTTAATGAATATGCAATATCAGGTTGAGTAGATATCATACCATACATAATACTGCCTTTGGCTGATGCATATGGAATGCGGCTCATGGTTTCCATCTCTTCATCAGTCTCATGGCACATAGACTTGGATAGATTCACACCATGAGACATTGTGAGATATCATTTCTTGGACTCCTCCATAGATAATCTCCTTAGTATGGTATCGATATATGTGGATTGGGTGAGCCCTAGCATCCTTTTTGATCTATCCTTATAGATCTGTATTCCTAATACATATGATGATTCACCCACGTACTTCATGGAGAAATTACCAGCTAACTATACTTTGGTTGACTGCAACATCCCTACTTTATTCCCAATGAGTAGTATGTTATCAACATAAAGTACTAGGAATGTCACTATACTCCCACTAACCTTCTTGTATACACAATGTTCCTCATATTTTTTGGAAAAATCAAACTCTTTGATAGTGTTGTCAAATTTAAGGTTCCAGCTCCTTGATACATGTTTGAGTCCATAAATGGATCTCTGAAGTCTGCATACTTTATGCTCACTTCCTACTGATGTGAATCCTTCAGGTTGAGACATGTAAATATCTCCCTTAATACCCCCATTAAGGAACGTTGTCTTCAAGTTCATCTGTCGTATTTCATAGTCATATCATGCTGCTATGGCTAGTAGTATCCTAATAGACTTGAACATTGCGACTGGAGAAAAGGTTTCCACACAGTCAATACCTTGATTTTGAGTATATCTTTTTGCTACCAGTCTAGCTTTGAAGGTCACCACTTTTCCATCCACTCCAAGTTTCTATTTGTAAATCTATTTTCATCCTATGGGAACAATTCCCTCATGTTGATCTACTAAGGACCAAATTTGGTTCGAATACATGGAGTTCATCTCGAACTGCATGGCTTCAAGCCATCTAGATGAATCAGCATCAGACAATGCTTCCTTGAAATTTCTTGTATCACATCCAGGAATGGGCTCACCTTGGCCCTCTTCAAGAAGCAGGCTCAACCTATTTGGCGGCCTTGAGATCCTTTCGGATCTTCTAAGAGCTTGTGTTTCTTTGATTGACTGTTGGGGTGTGGGTTCTGCTATTTGTGTAGTAAGTGGTTCTCGAATCTCACCGAGTTCTATCATGTTCAGCCCGAAGGTACTAACTGCTGAACAAACTAGATCAAGTTGGTCCATCTTCAGCCCCTCCTACAGACAATGTTTCTCCAGCCTAACACAACTGATAATTCGTTCTATGCTTTGGAAATTCAGATGTCCTCGATTCTCAATGAATTTAAGAATATTAAAGCTCATTAGTTGGATTCGGATTCTGCAATTGAAAACTTCAAAGACCAAATGATCAATAATTTGGACACTATCCTGTAATCTCTAAGCACAATTAAAGAATCTTGAAAGCCAGAAGAAGGGTCAATCCTCCATAGTTGTTGACCTCTCTGGCCAAGTCACGAAGGTCAAAAATGAACTCAATAACCGCATTGATTTTTTTCAGACTACTCTTGGGGGTCAGATGCTTGAAATCATGGAATTCATACAATGCGGTGATGTCAAAAAGAGGAGAGATAAGCCAGAAAAGAAATTAGTCGATCCTTCTCCCATGAAGTAGGATCCTCTCAAAAGCCCAGCGGTGGCGGTTCAGAAAATTATATTAGTGGTCATCACTATTCGCATTCAAAGTTTCATCCTTATAGGAGGTGGATTTTTGTTATTATTTCCCAATTTAATAAAGTTTGTTGTAATAATGTACTTTCATTATATAAATGAAATAATTATTTTTGTTCGCAAAAGTGTTTTACTCTCCGATTATTTTGTAAGTTTTGTCATCGCAAAAAAGAAAAAAAAGTAAGAATTAAAATTACCTTAGATTTGGTGATAACAAACAGTTTCTGACTATTTGGGTATCCAACCGTTCTTACTTGTTTCAACAGGATTTGATGACCTTACCTCAAGATGCCTCTCTCAATTTGTCTACAATTGTTTTTGAATTTACATCAAGCTGATCTTATCTAGCCAGGGTGACATCTTCTTTAGAGTTTGATAGCTCTGCCTCGTCTAAGACAAAGATTCTTTCATCCTTTCTCTCTCACGAATCAAGATCATAAAGACGTTATTCACCTTATTTGGATAGAGTCAAATATTCATTAGTTGCGGCGTACTATGAGGAATATGAAAAATAAAACACCTAGAATTCCTAATTTTTTTTCGGCTGATGCGTACAAATTCGAACGCTTTGTAAGAATTATATTACTAATGTTGGAACTTTGACTTTATAAGGTTCATCCTCGACATTTTGAATCTTTCCTTCCGAATCTGCAAAATATTGGCTTGCATTCTTGAGTTTTCAAGCACACTTCATTGAAAAATATAAAATTGCTCTTTTATCACACGCTTAACAGTTTAAAGTAATCTGATCTTTAAGGACCAGTCATGTTATTACATTCACTCATTTGTATCCGTTAAGCATTCTGAACGAGTGTATGTAGCTTGTCTGTCTGAACGTTCTTATATAAACAGTTGGTTTGTGTTGAGTTGTAATAAGAGTTTCAGCGGTTAATGTTATCTCGTTGAAGTGTGTCCTTGCAAGTTGTTATATTGATCAAAGTTTTTTAACGAAATCCTTCCTCGTAAAAGAAGCGGGAGAGACATGGAAAGATTTTTTTTGAACTTCCATAAAAATCTTTTGTTCTTCATTTCAAGCTGTTTACATTATATTTATTGTTATAGCTCTAGTTAAGTTTCAGTCATCTCTCTTCTTTAGTTCATTGAATTCAGCTAACCTTTTTCTGCACTTTAAAATATCCTTTTTAGTGGTTTGTTGCATTTAGCTTCTCAAAAATAAACTTTAGCATTTTACAGATGTTAAAGTCACCTGTTGCATGTTTAAAGCAAAATAATTTATTCATTTTCTCTTTAAACTCGTTTCGATCCTAACACTACACATCAAACATGCCCAATACAATGTGTTGTTATAGAATCACGTCTAAGGATCCAATTATGTGTTTATGTTTTATTAATTTAAAATTGAAACAATTAGAAAATGTGTGTGTTCATCATTCATTTCCCAAGAATAGTTGTGTTAAAATTTGGTTTGTATATTAGGCTCATCTCCAACGCATTACACTATTTTATTGCAGTTTTAACTTCAAATAACACAAAATATAAAGCTCTTCTCCAACACATCAATTAAAAAAAAATATTCTTAAATTATTCCATATTATCTTATTCCATAAATTATTTGTTATTTATAAATTTACAAAAAATTAATTTTATGCATAGAAATAGTAATATAACTTAATTAAATCTAATAAATAATTAATTCAAATAAGTTCATAAAAAATGAGTTTAATTAAATTAGTAAATATAACAATGATTTAGTAAAAAAAGGTAAATTGGAGATAAATCCCCAAACCCAAACATAAATTTATTATAACTCCCTATATCAAAAAAAGTTTGATTAAACTCCTTAAAATGATAAAAATGACAAAAATACCCTTATATGTGTTAATTTTAATGATTGATTTTATTGGGCCACGAATGGCGCTAATGAAAGTTTTAAGGTTTGTAATTGCTGGACATGTGAAGCAAGAGTTCATATTTCAACCAACTATCCAGAAAATGAAAAAAAAAAGAACTAAATGCTTCGATCCGACCTCGGATATTGAAGAAGCAGTTTATTATCAGGATCTTATTCAAGTATATCAGTTTGAGGATATTGCCTCAAACGAAAGTATATATGAAGAAGAAGAAGTCTTGAGTCAAGAAGAATCTGATGGAATAGAAACGGAATCTGATTGAAGGCGACGACATGAAATACGTGAAGATTTTTCTGGTTTTTTTAGTCAAACAACAATATCCATAACATGGTCCAAAATATCATGAGAAAAATCCTAGTCTTCAGATATATCAAAGACTCTCTGTAGAACAGTTAGAAAAATTCTTAGGAAATCTTGGCCTAAGAAACATAATGCATTATCTAATCTATAAAGTTTCCATAAGAAAAATGACGATTCTAATTGAACTTATGGGAAATAGAATGGAGATACAATTAATTACATCTAAAGAAATTAAGGAGAAATTACAAAAACTAAATATAGAAGTAGCACGAATCATGTACTAGATTCATATCAGAGCAATCCAAATTATGATAAAAGCTACTTTCAAAGAAGGTGAAGGATCGAGTGTGCTAGCGCCTTCGAAGGCATTTCAAACATGACATTCTCCAATGAGCTGCAATAGCTCGTGTTCTAAGAATGTTAACACCGATGAATTAAATCGACTTTGGTTTTAAAACCAAGCGGAAGAAACTCGAAGCAATCCTTCGTGAAGAAGACTGTTTTATTATAAAACATTTTAACTTATGTAAACTGAATAACTGAAAAAGGGTAGATTAATTTTTGCATTCATCGGTTCAATTATGGTGACAACTGAACTGACAGATATTCTAACTGATCCAAACAGTTTGAAAACAACAGTTAATCAGTTAAATACACAAGATATGTTTATGGATGTTCGGAGACTTCAACTGTTACTACGTCACCCCTTCTACCACCTCGGGTAAGATCCACTAGAAAACTTTGATTTATACAACTACTTGTACAAACCCACTCAGCTTAAGACTTACCCACTGCCTAACTGAAATCCTAGTCTAAACTGAAGGCAGCACCTTCCAGCCCACACTTCTTTTACGTCTACGTGAGAAAGACTACGTACACAAGTTTAACATCTTTGTGCAAGATTGTATTTGAGTGGTGGTGAGAGTGTTTGTGTGTGTGAGAACTGAACAAATATGTTCTCACACACTGAGGGAAATAGGCTTCTAATCTAAGCTGATATGACTGTGAAGAGTTCCTTTTAAGCTGATTGCTTCTGAAAGCTGATTTGCAATGTAGGTGCCCTTTCTTTTTTCTTGTATTTGCGTTGAAGCTTCTTGTCTCTGCATGTTGAGTTTTCACTTATCTTCTCTTTTTATAGGCGGGAAAACTGATCGTACAGTGAGACTCAATTATTGTATATGTTGCATCTTGAATTCGTTTCTTGGACTTTGTGTCTCGACTTTCCGACTGTCTTTCTGAAACGTTTTGTCTTTAATGCTCTGATGCAACGTCCATTTTTGTCCTTTGACTTGACAATTACTTTGTACCTTTGTGTATAGCTGAATCATCATAAAGAGTTTGTCTTCATCTACAACTGAAAGATTCTGACTGATGCTTCGAATTAGTCAGCTGAACTGATCTTCAGTTGGGCTAGGTGAAATTAGTTGACTCGTCAGTTGAACTGATTTCACTCTCGTTCAGTTGAACTGATCAGCTGGGTTTCTTCATCAGTTGAACACTCCTTCGGCTGGTCAGGCTTCTGAGGTTCTCCTGCTGAACCACCTATCAACTGGACAATCATCTGGACTGCTCAATTGACGTAACAGTTAGACTAATTCAGTTTGTGCGATCAGTTGAGTCCTCAGTTTACGATGTAAACAGCTCGTGACTGATCCTAGCTTCTGTACACTAAGGTAGATTCTTAGTAACACAAATTAACAAGTTTTGTTAACATCAAAATCAAGATTGCGAACTTAAAAAGTTCCAACAATCTCCCTTTTTTGATGATTACAAAACTTGAGCAGTTAAGCACAATATATTCAGTTTAAGGGTTAGTACATTCAAACATCGTTAAAAGCTCCCCCTCAAGAACTGAATTAAAGAAGTTTTGAAAATCATTTAGAGATAGAGGATAAAAGAAAAACTCCCCCTCCAAAACTGAATTGAAAACCTCTTTGAAAAATAAACAGAATTAAGAAACACTTTTCAGTTGATGAAAAAGGAAGAATTCTTCTCAACAACTGAATTTAAAAATTGATTGAAAAATAATTTTTCAGTTTGAGGGTAAAAGAAAAACTCCCCCTCAGAGAGTGAGTAAAAGCCCGTATTTGAAAAATAATTATCCAATCATTCATTCAGAGGTTATAATCATTCAAGCATTGTAGACAAGAAATCTGGAAATATCCATTCATGTCACAACGAAACACGGCTGAATAAACATGATGTTTAGTTAAATAGATTTCCTTGTATTTACATCTGAGTATATACATCAGTTGAAAAATAAAAATTGCTACAACAATAGCATATTTTAAACAACATCATATATCAGTCGGTTTATGTGACAGAACTGGATATGCCATCAACTGGTTGCTTGATTGCTTGAAATGCTGCATCGGTCATGAGTTCAATTTGCTAGAGAAACGAGTTAAACTGCTTTGAACTTGACCCATGTGCTTACCCAACTGATCGAGCAGACTCTGACTAGGCTCACGTGGAATTCATCTGGTGATTAAATCGACCAACATCCCAACATGGATGAGTTTCGTCTGAAGAACAGCTGACCTGGTAGGCTTGCAACTGAAATCTTGTTCATTGACTTTGCAGATGATTCTCAGTCCCCTGCAGGCTGATTAAAACCCCAAAGCTAAGAATATAGAGAAGTAGCTACAACGTTAGTTGTAGAACCAATCCTCTTAACTCTTTGCTAAAAAGCGACATATAAATATTTTCAAATAGTTTTGAAAATTGTATGAAATAATTTTAAACAGCTTTTAACACTATTTTAAACTAATAAATTTTAAAACACAGTTTTCTTCAAATGTTCTTCTTAGAACAGCTAGCTCTGATACCAATTGAAGGAATCGAGTGTGCTAGTGCCTTCAAAGGCATTGCAAACACTACATTCTCCAATAAGCTGTAATAGCTCGTGTTCTAAGAATATTAACACCGATGAATAAATCGAGTTTGGTTTTAAAATCAAGCGGAAGAAACTCGAAGTAATCCTTTGTGAAGAAGACTGTTATATTATAAAACATTTTAACTTAAGTAAACTGAATAACTGAAAAATGGTAGATTATTTTTTGCATTTATCAGTTCAGTTATGGTGACAACTGAACTGACAGATACTCCAACTGATCCAAACAGTTTGAAAACAGCAGTTAATCATCTAAAGACACAGTATATGTTTATGGATGTTCGGAGACTTCAACTGCTCCTACGTCACCCCTTCTACCACCTCGGGTAGGATTCACTAGAAAACTTTGATTTATACAACTACTTATACAAACCCACTCATTTTAGGACTTACCCACTGCATAACTGAACTCCTAGTCTAGACTGAAGGCAACACCTTCCAGCCAACACTTCTTTTACGTCTATGTGAGAAAGACTACATACACAAGTTTAATGTCTTTGTGCAAGACCGTATTTGAGTGGTGGTGAGAGTGTTTGTGTGTGTGAGAACTGAACAAATTGTTTTCACACACTGAGAGAAATAAGCTTCTAATCTAAGCTGATATGACTGTGAAGAGTTCCCTCTGGACTGATTGCTTCTGAAAGCTGATGTGCAATGTGGGTGCCCTTTCTTTTCGCTCGTATTTGCGTTGAAGCTTCTTGTCTCTGTATGTTTAGTCTTCATTGATCTTCTCTTTATATAGGTGGAAAAACTGATCGTACAGTGAGACTCAATTATTGTATCCGTTGCATCTTGAATTCGTTTCTTGGACTTTGTGTCTCAACTTTCCGATTGGCCTTCTGAAACGTTTTGTCTTTAATGCTCTGATGCAACGTCCATTATTGTCCTTTGACTTGACAATTACTTTGTACCTTTGTGTATAGCTGAATCATCATAAAGAGTTTGTCTTCATCTACAACTGAAAGATTCTGACTGATGCTTCGAATTAGTCAGCTGAAATGATCTTCAGTTGGGCTAGGTGAAATTAGTTGACTCGTCAGTTGAACTGATTTCACTCTCGTTCAGTTGAACTGATCAGCTGGGTTTCTTCATCAGTTGAACACTCCTTCGGCTGGCCAGGCTTCTGAGGTTCTCCTGCTGAACCACCTATCAACTGGACAATCAGCTGGACTGCTCAATTGACATAACAGTTAGACTGATTCAGTTTGTGCGATCAGTTGAGTCCTCAGTTTGCGATGTAAACAGCTCATGACTGATCCTAGCTTCTGCACACGAAGGTAGATTCTTAGTAATACAAATTAACAAGTTGTGTTAACATCAAAATCAAGATTGCGAACTTGAAAAGTTCCAACAGAAGGAATAGATTTACATATTGATATTTCTATATGCAATAAAATATGGGTAACCCTCAAGATTCAGTACTGGGAACTATATCAGGAAACCTTTATGCAGGGAAAATTGTAGGAATGATTTATCCAAGAATTGTCTACAACCTAGAAGATCGAGATTTTAGCTGAGCTTTGACGTTGTATCAGAAATTCAAAGAAAAAAGGCTAATGAAAGAAGGTAAAAGATCATAATCTATTACCTATCCAATTTCATATTCTTTATCTAATACACATAATTCAGAATTGTTTCTTATAAATGAGTTCATTGAAATACCTGAGATATTTAGAAAATTTTCTCGGGAAATTTATCCAGAAAGAGTTGAATTTCCATTAATACATGAAACAGATATTCAGATCAAAAACAAAACGATTCTACAAAGGAATCAAATTCTTAAACTGGAACCAAGAAGACTATCTTTTCAAGGAGATATAATTACGAAGCTACAGGTGGGGAAAAAACACTTGTCCAAGAAATCCAATGGATACTAAAAAGCTTTTCGACAATAGGAAAGCTAATACGAATTGGAAGTTCATATCAAAGGAATCCTAGAAAAAGCTAATATGAATTGGAACTTGTGATATGAATTTACCAAGAAATGATAAACATCGGAGAATTGAAAGTTCATATCAAAGGAATCCTAGGAAAAGAACCTAGATCAATTGGGTTTTGGGCTAGAGTTTCTCGAGGAACATAAACCTTGAAAACGTCTAGAAAATGGAATGGAGTTTATGGCTGAGGAAAGGATGTAAAAAATCCAAGCAACAAAAGCTTATTCTCGATATACATCCCAGTAGGGATGTTATGTGAACAATATAAAGCAGACTATTTTGTTGCTTATATTGATTCAGAAGCTGGAATCTGTATAGCAAAAAGAGGAGTTTTTCCAAAAGAATTGGAAGAAGAATTACCTCTGATTGCTAGACGAGATTTCTCTAAGAAGATTTTAATCTTATTTAAAAGGATTAAGATGACATAAATATTAATCGGATGTGCTGGACAAACACCTTGGTATAAGATAAAGAAACAACTGATTTATTTTCATGATACGCTGACATTATGTTAGAAAACAATTCATTAAAAATATTTAAATCCTATACACAAGAAAATGAGACTAGAAGATTAGTCTTCACAACGCCATGTGATCACAAAGTCATAGTCCAGAGACTAAAAGAGGCATTTTATATAAAATTGTTAATCCAGTTTAGCAGCAAACGTGGTGATGAAGGAAAACTTCTGAACCCAAAAATGAAAGCATTAACCCAACCACAATCAGGGTTGATGTATCATTAAAATATCTCAGGGTATGGATGAAACCAAATTAATATCCAAATGAGGTAAAAGCATGGTATATGAAACGTCTGCTATTTGTTTTCTTAAAACGTGCTAGAAAATTTTTTTTTCAAACCTCACTTAGCATTCGGCCGAACCATAAAATATTTTGGAACCATTTTAAAAGTAAAACAACCAACTATTTTATCAACCCAAAAACATTATTTGAAAAATATAGCTCATACTATAACCTCTCAAAAACCACTCATAAATAAATCGTCGTAAAAATATTTTTAACATAACTTAAAATCATAAATCATATACTAGTGCGGAAAACTAGCGTAGGTCCTCAGGTTATGTGCACCTTCAGTCCAGCAAAGTCAACCATCAAGACCTCCATAAACATTATTATCATAATCATCTGCATCAATCACACCTAGTGAGTCTAAAGACTCAACACGTCATATCCTTGATAACAAGTAATACGTAATACAGTTAACATATAACAGTGAAAAATATTTGTACTTAAATATCGTTTTCATGAAGATGCATAAACTTAAACATTTTCGTAAACATTTTCATTATGCATAAACTTTAAATAAAAATATTTTCATAAAAATTTTCATATCAACATATTCATAAACATTTGCATAAACATAAGCATAAACATATTCGTATCCATATTCATATCATCATATTTGTATTCATATTCATATCACCATATTCGTCATAAACATATTCATATTCATATTATCATCAACATATACGTATTCTTTTTTCCTTTCGTTGAATTCAGATCGTTAATTGTGACTTTCGTGTTCATCTACGTCTACGTCTACGTGTTGGGCGATGGATCCATCTACATGTAACCACAGTACTGGGCAGCGGGGGACACCAGCAACACTCTCACCGGTCAACTGGGCCCTGGCCTTACGTATTAACATATCATCGTATACATATACATATACATATTCATATCCGTATCCAAGGAAACACGATCGTCGGGCTCCCACTGGGACCATAACCCTCACAAAATTTCCAACATGTCATCGTATTAGTCACAATTACTTCACTTCCTTCAATATTTCATATTATCATCACTTTATAAAATTTAAACATGCATGTAACGTTTTTCTTTTAAACCAAGCATGCAACATGTCTTTTAAATATCCATAATTAAACCATAAAAATCCATGAACATTTAAAAATCATAATTTAACATATAAAAATTCATAAACATCCATAAACATTGAAATAGTCATGTTAGCATATAAAACAGCATTCAGGACAATGCCATGACGTTTACTAATTTTTAGGTGTAAAAAGACTGTTTTACCGCTAGACGTAAAATTTCACGTTTTTGACATTTTCTTAATTTCATTGACTCTAACATGTCCCAGATAATTATTTAAGTTTACATGAATTTTCTCATATTTTTATTTAGCATAATTCGACGACTTTTAAATTAATCTTTAAATATAACGTATTAATGCGTTTTAATCCCAAATTAAATCAAACCTTAATTTAAAATTCCCAAATTAAAAACTTAGGCTTTTAATAAATATCTAAGCTTAAAACTAATTTTTCATAATTTTATAAAGCATAAAACTAGGCGTTTCAATTAACTCGTTAATTAGCGTTTCGTGCGGCGATTAAATCCCGAAAAAATCCAAAACTCGTTATTTTGATCCAAAAATTTAAACATAACCTTTTTATGATTTATTCTACCCTTCCAAGTCATGAGCCACCCCCGTGGACCCATGGATTCAATTTTAGTCGAATTAAATTCGAAATTGACACCTTATCGAACACACCGAGCCATCTCCTAATTTACTCGAGCCACGCCCGAGCCACCTTGAGTCAAAACCTATCCAACCCATCTAGGCACCCTTCTGATCAAGCCCAACCCAAGGAACCAGCCCCAAGTTGCTCAAACTCGCCTGAACCGAAGCATAAATTCTGTGCGCTGTAGTGTGTGTGTGACTCTTGCAAGTCTAGGACTCCTAACCCAACTAGGACTCCCCCAGCCAAGCCACCAACAAGCCCACCTATCCATAACCTTCCCTGGACCATGCCCAGACCAAGCCCAGACAAACCCAAGCCACCAGAACCCACGCATGCAGCACTGAAACATGACAGCAACATCACGCGCAGCACTTGCTGCCATGCATACCTCACGTCTTCTTGAACCAGCAGCCAACCAAGCCGCCACAGCCCCTGCCCACGCCCTTACGCACCCTCCTAGGACCCTAAAGAGTAGACCTAGCCCAGCCCAGAACCCCCAGGCCAAGCCCCTTCTTCCCTGCACAATAGCACCCCTGCGCTGCCCCCATTGAAGTTCTCGGGTGGAGTCCTTCTTGGCAAGGACTCCTCCCAGCCCCTGGTTTCCGAGTCCTAGCGTGGCTAGGACTCTTCCCTGACTCAAACCATGACCCAGCTCTGACCCCAGACGAGCCATGCAAGGCCTAGCCTATTATTCCCCAAAACCAAGCACTCCAAGCACACTACCACCTGTTTCGGTTCCAGCTTGTATTGTTCATGTTTGTGCAACTGTTTTGGTTGAGTTTTATGAACCTAAAGCTTCGTGTAAACGTACTTGATTATACTCCTAACATGGCAGCCCCCTTAGATACATAAATTTCATGAATTTTGGATCAAAATACATGTTTGTAAAACCATATAACATGCAAATACGAAAATAATAAGGTGTGTGCCTTGTTTTTCATGCATAACAATTTTTTAAAAATTTACTATGGTGTGAAAGATGAGAAAAGGAGAATATGGCGTGCCTTTGCGTATTTAACACACGAAAAACCGTTGATGAATCAAAGAACGATGACGACGGGACCTTGGCTTGAAATCCTTAGCAACTCTTCTTAATTTGAAACTTTCGAAATTTCCTTTCAAATTGTGGTAAGTGGGTGCCGTGTCCTTGAGGGAAAGTTTGGTGAATAATTCTGAAAGTGAGGCGTGAGATTGGTGGAGGGTTTGGGGTGATTATCATATTTTATACTTAATTATTTCCTAACAAGGCTTAGGCATGATAAGCTAACAATTTAGGCCCATTAGTCTTAATTAGGATTTAATTAAAATATTAAAATGGTTTTGGTAAAAATAAGTTTGTGAGTTTATTAGCCGTATTGCCAAAAAGTTCGTTTTTTTGTTCAAAATCAAACACCGATAAAAATTACTTCCCGGCGTATAAAATCACCTTAAAACTCTTTTTTTTTCAAAAATAAGAAAAACATCACCCTTAATTTAAATAGTTAAAAACAATTGTTTAATAAAAACATTTTCTATCTTTCAGCCTTCGGTCTCCGTTCCTCGATCGCAACTCGAATAACCTTTTAAAAATACATTTTAATGCAACAATGTAGAAAATATAATTTTAAATATGTCAACATGCACAACATAATTAATTTATACAATTAAAACAATTAATTAAAATACAAGAGAATTTAATAACTCAAATGCATGTGGTTCGCTGTGGACCTTCAAATTTTCGGGGCGTTACAGTATAAATTCGGGACTCTTGTCTCGGTTTATACTACATCACCCAGCTTCCCAGAAATCTTAGGTTTACCTAAATGGATCCAGGAAGCTGTTGATGAAACATGGGCAAACAACGAATATTTGTCTAGATGAGACATTTTGGAGTTATACTTTTTCATTACAGCACCAGAACCAGCAGAAAAAGGCTTATCACAAACCCTTTCATTTTATCAAGCTAAGGAAGCCAGACATAAATGTTCAAAAATTTATCAAAGATCCTCCAACAGAAGAAACATCATTGTTGCTTCAATAACTGAAGATGACAATTCTATCAGAAGAGCATGGGGTCTATCTGTTTGTCTAACCGAGGTGGACAAAGTCAAGTCTCCATTTAAGTTTATCATAATTACGTAAATAGATCATTCATGTTAAATACTATGACAGGAAAAAAAAATAAGTTTTGCAGAAGTCTTATTTGAAAAGAAAAGAAATATTTGTAGAATAGCAAGTTGACGGGGAGTAAAGAAACTCGTCGGAAAATTTGTAACATGGCTCATGTGAAAAGATTGTCAGAAAACATCTGCCCAAACAAAAAGGAGCAGAGTTTGGCAAAGGCTTTAGACCCCGATCGGATCGAAAGCATCTTGCAAAAACAGGATCAAGTGGGGAAGGACCACACAAAAAATAATTTCTCCGGAAACAATACAAAAACAAAAGATTCCTCGACAAAAAAAAGTAGACATGTGATCCAACCACTCCATTGGTGGATAATGAACCACCACTAAAAGACGATTCCACTAACTAATGGAAAGATGAACCACTCAACCACCCATTAAAGAAAAGCCACCAGCTAGTGGTTGAAGGGGCCACCACTCACAAGGTGCTGTCTGCCACAACTGACAGAAGGATTCACAAGATTTGAAGTCTGTATTTCAAATCCACTGAGACTTTTACAAATACCAATGCAGAAGGAAGAGGAAGTCATCATTCAACCTCTTCATTTTCTTTCAAAAATAAATTGTAATATTTTCTCTTACTAGTTTATGTGTGTTGTAACTCCGGCTACTATAGGTCGCTAAGCAAGTTCCTCCTCCTCTACAGGAGGTTACTATATAATAATAATTTATATGTTTGAATAAAAATACCAAGGCTTATTGTCTCTATCATGTATTATTTTCAAATTGAACTACTTTACTATACACCATGATCTAGGAAACGAAACAGGGTTGTGCTAGGTGTTGTTGAAAGAATCTGTGTCAGGAACCATCTGTTGCGACTGCGTGGTTAGGCTGTGAGGAGCAGTATGTAAAACCTGGTTGATATAACTCGACGACACTCCAGTCAAAGAGGTAAACTGTTCAATTTATTATACGGAAGCATGATAAGTCATTTATATATATATATAAATTCGATCATCAGAACATGATATATAGGCTGAAAACCTTGCGTAGCTGCATGTGTTTATGTTATATTCCTTTAAGAACATGCTCGATAGATAAAACAATATCTAGTGCTATAATTATGAAGATTGAAGATATTTTTGGAAATTTTGAAATTGGGGAACTCAAACAAAGATTTAAAGGAATGAGAAGTGAATAGAAAGTTGAGTATGAAGATGGCAAGTTATTGCTAAGTTTCCCTAGTAAAAACAATATGAATTAATATATTATTATATGGAAAAATAAATTAATTTTGAATTTTGGTTAATTAAGTTTTGAAAGTTTGTTTTTGTTATAAATTTTTATTTTAATTCAATTGCTAATTGAACACCAGAAAATGCTGACGTGACACAAAATGTTGATATGACACTGAAATACTAACATCGAAAAATGGTGTTTTTGTATCGAACATAGTTGTCTTTTCAGATATCACGTCAGCAATTTATCCAAGATAACGAAATATTAAAATTTAGTATATCAAAACCAAACTTTGAAATTTTAATAAACCAAAACCAAAAAAATAAATAATTGACAAAAAACTCATTTTACCAATTTTGTATATATTACAAGTACTAATCCTACAATTAGTACCAAGGGCAATGTTTCTTGTTCGACTCAACTCTTGGATATTACAGGTACCAGGCGATAGGCGTTCTTCGTATAAAATGAGCCACTGTTCCCACCATTACTTTGAAATTTTCTGTTCACATGCTACCGTTAACTCTTCTTCTCCTCCAGTCTTTAAGCTTCAAACTACTATTGTTCAGTGTCTTATGCATCGTGCTGATGCACAAGAACATCAAGAAATTCGTTTGGTTCTCGGGTTAACTAGTGAGAGATGTTTACTCGACGAATTGAGTGAAGGTGTCCACATGTATATAATCAGACCGACAGTGAGGATGATGGCGCCGGCTACAAATCCTGGCGGAAGAGATGATGCAACGCCAAGATATGGCAGCGGCAGCGTAAATAGGTATACAGATATTGGCACTGCAAAGAAGAGATAAAACCAGGGATGTTGCCAAGAAAACATTAGAAGAAACATGTTTCAAAAGGACATGCGTGCTGAATGAAATTATATCGCGAAGGAAATGAATGTCAAAATCAACTAATCTGAGTTCCGTAAGTAATGATTACGAGGATGATGCATTGTGACATTTTGATCATCTTAATTTTTGGATTACAATTAATTCGGTAGTGTTAATAAAGCATCTGGTCTGGCAAGTACTGTCAATTCTTTAGGATTCAGTATTATTAATTTCTCCAACAAAGAGACCGAGAAAGTATCATTGAATCATCATATTTTGAGTAATTTGAATTCTAAACTTTAAAAGTTGAAGCAGATTATAGACTAGTAATGCAATGGAAATCACCATTCCACTTGAAGTTTCAGATGAGAGTTATAAGTGACAAGACGACAAAATAAACGAACCTGAAAATGTTGATGCAAGACAGGATACTACAGCTGAAGAAATCTTGAGAAGATGCAGCAATGATATATTGAAACCCATGTTTACAATGATAAAGAGCAGCGGTAGTAAAGGTGCACCGTCGCATCCTGTGGCGAAAACAGCATATAATGTTATCAGCTATAACTTCTCTAGAACAATTGAGTTGACCTGTATATTTTTGTGCGTGTATGTGTTTTGGGAAATGTTTAATTAGACATAATTAAGATATATATTATATTCAGATTTTAAAATTATTCATTTCTCACAAATTTAGGCATCTCAACCAAAAAGGCTTATAACTTTGTGCTGCGGCTCAAGGTACATATGTCGAGCCAGAAAATTTAGATACGAAAAAAGCCAACATGTTCTCAACTAAGGCGACTCTTATAAAATTCCTTGACTGCATGTAGAATCATGCTTAACACCAGTTAACGTACAATTTTTCATTAACCAAGAGCAAATACAAACACCAAGGGCAGAAGGATAAGTACAATGCGCATAAGAGAGGTTTACTCTGATTTCAATTATCTTAGTTTCAAAATATGGCAGAAGAAATTTAAAACAATTCAGATAGAGTTTTAATGCATAGGCAAGAAAATACAAAATTTTGTGCGATTCCATAGCGCAAAAATAAGAGGTACAAATAAAGTTGGTCAAATAGCAGAATCACGAGTAGCACATGACTTACTGTTCGACATGGTGCCAACATTCAAAAAGCAGGCAGCACCATCTTTGAGATAACTTGGCAATTGATTAAATGGGATACCCCATAAGTTCGACAAGACTGGAAGGAGGAGGCATATAAAAACTGCCTGTAATAAGCAAGTTCAAGCTTCTGGTAAAGTTGAAGTACACGGCATTCCAAATATATTTAGGGTCAGATTAAACATTAACCTGGAAAGCAGATCCAAAGGAGTTAACGACAAATAGATCCACTGTACCTCCCTGAATGCAATAACAATTAGGTATTTAATTTACTGAAATTAAAATCACTAACATTGTCAGAAATTAACTTTTATGGAAGTCAGTGGAAAATCCTCGAACACAGAGCATGTCTTATACTCTGGAGATGTTCCATGACTCTCAATGGATGAGCCTATATGACTCTCATTTACCTTATGTGCATGCATAGATCTAATATATAGTAATTCACAAAATGCAGGTCAAGAGTTTGTATTTCCTTCAAATACCACTTGTAGACTAAATGACACAATGGAACTCCAACTCGATGATGACCAACTTTTACACACAGAATAATGTTTTTAAGATCAAAGGAATTTGAAAAAGGTTTGGTTTGAATTGGAGACTGAACCTAGGAAAACCAACCCTTCTAGTACGAAGAACTTAAAAACAAAAGAAAATACTTTTTTGTAAGATGCTATATAAGATTGAGTAAAACTCATGAGTCATGATTTATAAGTTGGCGAAAGGGTAAAACTGTGACATACCTACCTTCAATCTTTGAGCAGCATCCAAAAATATTGTTTCCTGTAAATAATTGGTGAGAGTAACTAGGGAAATATAAGTACAAGGGAGCTTAATTACCCACAGAGGAAGCTTTACCTTCAACACTGTATCAGCAGCTTGCAATAAGAAAGAAACAATCATCATAATACTCCAGAATATGCCAGCTTCCATCAGAGAACCGGTACCTGATCCACTGCAAGTGCAAAAAGGAATGACTGAAACATTAAATAACAAAGATATGCCAGGACTTGCAATGTCACAAGCAACGCTGAAGGGCTTTCTAGGTATTAGAAGAGATATACAGAGACTTCTTTGTCCCATAAAGCTGATGCAATTTAATATATAAAATGTTCAATCTTTTATTTGTGAAAAAATACACTGGACATAAACCACGATACTTTCAAAAGTTTTGGAATCATTTATTAAACAAAGAATCAATTAAACCATCTTTAAAATTCTTAATCTATTGCATGATACAAAATAGTAACCAAATTAAAATGACTAGAACCGATGCTATTTCACTGCAGCAAGCCCATTAACTTCATACTGATGAAAGCACTGTTGTTGTTTGAAAGGGTGACTCAGATCTCAATCATTTGTAATCGTAATCTGATATCGTTTCTAGACCAATTGTATAAAATTTTACTAGATAATTAGCGAACATGATAATTTGTTGTAATCATTTAGATCTGATAGTTAATTTCATGAGAAAGAAGTCAAAACCTATATGAGAGCTGAAATTGGTATAAGATAATCCACAAGTTTCTGAAGAAATATCCAAAAGAGCAACTGAATTTTCTAACTTCTCAAGCTTCACTAATAACGAGCTTAAAGCCATTTTCTCGTCTAATTTTCAAGTTCTTGAGCATGCTGTTTTTCGTAGAAGCTAATAATCTATCATCGAGTGTAGATCGAGGGAATGTGGATATGCGTTGAGTGAGGTAGAGAGAGAGAATGGGATTGATATGAATTACCTTGCAACAGTTACTATCACACCTACCGCCACCAGAAAGCAACCAAATAATTGCTTGAAACTGTATCTCCTCCCAAGAAAGACATAAGATAAGACAAGTTGCCAGACAAGAAAGCTCTGCAAAAGATTAGCAAACAGTCAAAGTAATTCTACTGCTCCTACTAAATTAATTAAATGCAGAGACACACTCGTAGCAGCAGACATGTTACTGAAGTTGAATTTACTGTACTGACATCTATGTCTCAAAGCCCTGAAAATCAACATATTTAGTGGCATAAAAACATGATTTAGTGACTAATTAAACATGACTTTATGGCTATAAAAACATGGCTTAGTGGCTGAATAATCATGGAGTAATGACTTATGAGACATGGGATAATGCCATGTAATGAGGTGCCTTACCAACTTTCTATAAAAGGGTACAAATTGCCACACATAACTCACATTTCACAAGCTCGAAATATCTCATATTCGGAAAGCAATTCAACAACAAAACACTCTAGCAACACTCTACTCATTTTCAAGCAAAAAGTTTCGTCCAAGAAGCACCAAATTCTGAACAACACTGGACCCTTGTTTGAGCCAATTTTGAGCATAAGAGAATATCATTTCGAGCAACAAGTCATTCATTACTTTATTTCGAGAGAATAACAGGTAAGTGGGCTTATAAGTATGCTTTAAAATAATGATGTTCCTGTTATTTTTGAAAACTCGATTGTACACAACATGTTTTATGACTTTTGATTCTGTATATGTTTCTTTCCGCATGATTCCTTTGTTATGATATGAAATTTTGAAAATACATTGTTATGATTCGAATTAAAAGTGGTAAGTAAATTTCCGAAAAATGACAAGATAAGACCAGACCCTGATGTGGTGATTTATAATAACCGATATACGGCCTCGCCCTTTTAGAGAAGTAATAATTAGGGACTGGTCAGTATATCATGGATAAGGAGATGAATAACAGTGTTTTGTATAATTCGATACCCCAATTACAATAAGTTTTGATACCTTGTTTCGAATTCTATTTTACCTCATGTATTGATTCATGTTGCGACATGTTATCTTTGAACTCAATTGTATTTATATTTCGTATTCTTGTGTCCGATTGGCCCCCCAAATACTGAGTGTTTCTCCAAACACTAACCCTTTTACTTCTCTCCCCATATAATGATGAAGATCAAGTGTAAGAAAGAGAAACACACATGTTTTGGGGTTGTTTGTCACGCCCCGAGCCTGGGCCCGCGGCTGTGTAACTCCACAATGGGCCCCTATAGCAACTACTTCGTATTCGTACTCACTTTACGAAAATGATTAACCCAAGTTGCTATAGAAGTCAATTGTAAGCCCATTATAAACTCATTGTAATCTTTAATTTTTAAGATATGGTACAAGGGTATCAGAGTCACCCCTCCTTCAGACCGCGACGTCCTCGTCGCGGCCTGACAACTCGATCCACCAACGCTGAGAATCTAGAGGTGGCTCCTACAGGTTCAAGAGGTGGCTCCCGTCATGTAGCACTTTGCCCCGCAGGTTCAAGAGGTGGCTCCCATACACGTAGCACTTTGCCCCGCATAGCACTTATTTCCCGGTGTTCCTTGCTGGTGACCAGCTCTGATACCATTCTGTCACGCCCTGAGTCCAAGCCTGCGCCTGCGTGACTGTACAATGGGTCCCTATAGCAACTACTTCGTATTCGTCTTTGCTTTACGAAAATGATTAACGCAAGTTGCTATAGAAGTCCATTGTAAGCCCATTATAAACTCATTTTAAATCTTTAATTTTTAAGATATGGGACAAGGGTATCACAATCACCCTCCTTCAGAACGCGACGTCCTCGTCACGGCCTGACCACTCGATCTACCAGCGCCGAGAATCTAGAGGTGGCTCCCGTCATGTAGCACTTTGCCCCGCAGGTTCAAGAGGTGGCTCCCGTGCACGTAGCACTTTGTCCTGCATAGCACTTATTTCCCGGTGTTCTTTGCTGGTGACCGGCTCTGATACCATTCGGTCACGCCCCGAGCCCGGGCCCGTGGCTGCGTAACTGCACAATGGGCCCCTATAGCAACTACTTCGTATTCGTCCTCGCTTTACGAAAATGATTAACCCAAGTTACTATAGAAGTCTATTGTAAGCCTATTATAAACTCATTTTAAAATTTTAATTTTTAAGATGTGAGACAAGGGTATCACATTGTTGATCAAGTTCGAGACATGAAATTTCAAAAATTGGTTTTAGTTTAATTTTCCTTTACGTTATCGTTTCCGCAATGGTGCTATGCACTGTAAAAACAGTTCAGATTATGTAAGAGACTGGCTTTTGGCTATTTTATGTACTACGTGGGTTGTTGTTTTGCGATTTTAATTGTTAGCAATGCCGATGACGCGTCTCAATTTCGGGGCGTGACATAAACAGATTAAATATTTGTTTTTAAACATGAAATAAAACAAATAAGCTTCACAAAAACCTGGAATGGAAAATTTCGGATTTAAAAATTCTTAATTTACTTGAAATTTCTACTTTCAAGTGGATTAATAACGAGATACATGTTATTATAGTTCTAAACTCGTGAAATTTCAAACTTACAGTGCCCCCAAATTTATATTTTAAAATGGCATATTATTCAGTGTCACAATTGTAAGGTTCTGTTTAATGTATCATCAGCAACCACTAATTTCAATATATCACGACTTAGTCAATGCAAGAACTAAGAATCATATTCAATTAAAGACAGAAAAACAAATATATGTCGTCACTACCTGAGATAATATCGGAATTGCAGCCCCCGAAAGAATAGCTGCTCAAGCATAAAAAAAATTAGGATGAATCAGGCTAGTAGAATGATTTCTCATAACTGTTATAATGTACAATACAGTAAAATGTATGATGAATATTGACACTTCCACTAACTTTTCACTCCGAAAATTAAATGAGCTCACATTTAAATGTGTGTGTGTCTGTGTGTGTGTTTATTTCAATTTCACAATCAACTCATAGTAGTAGCGTTAAAATTTGATCAGGTCACTGATAAATGTAAAACATAAAAAAAATTCTTGAGTATTAGCTGTCCAAAAAAAATTCCAAGTCAGGTCAAAACCTTCAGCAAATGTAAGCAACATCACTGAAATGATTCACATCATAATTTCCAAAATCAAAAGAGGGAAAATAAAACATTTGCGACAAAAATATCATCAGTAGATTACCTCCAGCTGCCATTCCAGATGCAGCTGCGAGAGCCTCCAAGAAGCCAACTGCTATTAATGGAAATTTAGGCAAGGATAGCATTTCATCGGTAACCTTGCCAGCTTGATACCGGAGATACAAAATAGAGAAGTATACAAATACATACCTAGAAAATAACGTTAACATGCTACAATCAGTAATATCATAGGTATTTAATGACAGTTTAGATAAATTTTTAAAGAAATATGAAATATTGACTGCATAAAGCCAGTCCTAATAGAAAACTTTCATACGCTTCACAATATTTATGTAACTACTCTCTTTTCTATTTTTACAAGTGATTACAATATAAACAAGCTTAATATCACAAATAATATTGCATTAATAATTTCATCTAGCTATGTGCACTTTCTTGATGCATTTTTTCCAGGTAAATTATAAATACTTGAGAAGTGTTGAATAAGATGGGATAGTTGCCAAAATGGTCCTCTTAGCCTATTTTGTGCTTTGGTAATGTAAATATCCAAATTTGGGTTTGGGTCCTATAAGTTAGGTCGTGTATTGGCTATAAATTCATTTCATGGAGTTCTGATGTTGTGTCGAGAAATGCTGATGTGTCGCTTACACATCAGTACTACGGCAAAAAATGACCAGAAGTCAACATAACCTAATTTACAGGACTAAAACCTAAATTTGAATATTGACAAGACAAAAACACAAAATAGACAAACTTAGCGGCCCATTTTGTTTATTTTCCCAAAAAAAGATTACTATGTATAGCACCTGACAACTGAACAAATAACGAAATAAATATCACCATTTCGCAATATTTTGAACCCTTAGACATCATGCTAGGAGAATATCACTCATTACAAGAGTATAAAACTTCAGGGTGAATATTTTTCTAAAGAAATTGTGATGGCCATCATATATGTTTTCCTCGAGGTGGCAAGTTCAGTGTTCTTGTAATTCAGATAGGAGCTTGACATTGCAGTTAGCATTCGCCGATGTGTAGATATTTTGTGTGTTATCAAGTGAAAGAATCTCTTACTAGAGTACGATATGTGTTTCGGATAAAAGAATTTCTCTAGTTATATGGACTAGTTATGACACTTTGGAACTTACATATTGTAAATTGTGTTCATGTTGGGGTCTTGTGAAACCAATATCCTAATATCTGATTGGGACATCGAATGTAAAAGATGGTACTGCACACGACTATGACTAAAGGTTGTTAATGCATTATAACAGGTATAGAGGGGGTTGTCATGCATGTTGGATGGCACCAATTCCTTCGATTGAAATATGTTTATGATTTGATAATTAAATGAGTTTAATTAATTGATATTGTGGAAAATAATTGTCAGATGGTTCAAAGAATGGACAAACAACACACGATTTAATGTGTGAGGTAAATATCTAAATCGTGCATTTTATAAAAATAATAAGAATAAGAATCTGAATGCAACGATGTGATAATTCTCATTAATATAATCTGTAAATGTGATAATTCTCATCCATTTTCGCCAATGTTGATGTTGTAGTAGACTGTAATGACCCAAATTCTAATTTGAATGAAGTACTAATTAAGGCAAGATTAAAGCTTTGTTAATTAAGCATTATTAAAGAAGTGATTGATTGAGGATCATCATGTTGGGATCCAGTGAATTTAGAATGGTTCATCCAATCTACTTCAGATTATCTTATTTCAATAAATCCAATTAGACGAATCAGATTATGACACGTGAAAGATCAGATTGAGTTCAGATCTTCTGAACTAGTTTGGATGCAGCCTATAAAAAGAATACACCGTTTTCTCTCAAGTTCTAGCCATATACCTTAGGTTTTTAGTCAGTTTCTAGGGGATTTTAGTGTCGGGAAGCTTCGGAGCTAGTGCCGACTCGAGGAAAGGTGGGTGAACCGGGACACGTAGATAGCGACGTCATCAGCGGACACAGGTATAATCCTGAATCCTGAAATAGTGATTTAATGATCATTAAGAAGAACTTCGAGGCATGTTTAGTAATTATGAATTTGACATGATAGTGATTTCAGTATGTTGGTATTGTCTAGTTTCAGATGAATAGACTTTCTGTCAGATTGTTTTAGTGAAATACGTGATGTATTGACTGAGACATCCAAGTGTAGTTATACACACTTATATGTTGCATATTTAACTGTTGCATGATACATATTTTACTGCTTTGACATATTATGAATGACATATCACGTTGGATCTTATATCTTTTAAGATATACCTCGTTGGTTTGGGCCGCTTAGCTCTGTTCTGTATTGTGGACCTATGGGAATTGAGAGCTACAGTGTCCGACGAGAAACCCTGGACTCTGATGACCATGGACATTGTAGGTTCACGTCTTGATGACGAGTGTGGGAGCCAAAACATACTTATGATAGATCAGAGACTACACACTCAAGCGACTCTAGACTCAGATTAGATTCTAGACTTGATCTTTGAGATACGAGCATACTGTATTTCGCATGCATAATATCGATTTTTATACTCATACATTCTCGTATTGGCCTATTGTCGCTCACGTCCTTGTTTTCATCTTGGACACCCCAATCCACGGGGCAGGTCTTAGGTTGGACGGATCGGACGGCCAGGGCAGTGGCTAGAGTAGTTGGGTTTTCGGTGGCGATCTAGTGAAGGTTTTATTTGATTTCTCATATTCTCATACAAGATTATGAATTCAATATGGTTGTATTAACATTTAAGACTGATATTATTGGCATATTTTCTTTTGGGTTATAAGATTATTAATTTATTTCGTTTCCATTGTTTAATTGTAGTTATCAAGTTTAATTAAACATGCTTATTAGTCTGTTTATCAATGGTTCGGGTAAGGATGCTGCATAGACCCACTTAAAAAAATAATCGTGAAGTACATCAAACCTTTCCAGCAATTTATGTGACCAGAATGATCAAGTTTTTTTGTTTTATTTTGAAAACACGAACATAATTTCTTTATCTTATCCTCATCCCCTAAACTAATGACTTGGTATAAAGACCAAAAATAAGAATATACCCTAGTCGCCAAATATAGTCACTTGGTTTACTTTCCAATCGAATATTATAATTGAACAACTCTACTTCCAGAGCGAAAGTCAAAAACTTCAATTCCTCATTAAGCAATCACTGATAGTATCGAGTAGCTCACTTGTCATTGTACAGTTAAGAGGGACATTAATTTACAGGCAATATTCATCTAGACCACTTGCAATAGACATATGGATGCCAATAATGGAGCAAACGACTGACTGGTAGGTAGGGGCAAATGGGGACCATCTCCATCTCCTCAATACTTATAATATTTTACATTAAATAAATAGGTCTTCTAGATAAATATATATATATACACAAAATTTTCTATACCAAATTGATAACTAACAGTTTTAAGTTTGCATACTCAACCCTTACGTTGAAATGAGAGCAAACGTGGAATATCCAAAAGTGAACTACTTACCATGGGGATCCCACCACTTAAAAATCCAATTCACCACCAGGGGTTCTCATTTAAAGTGTCCCACACCAACCCAAAGTCTACAACATATCCTACCGTGTTTCCTTTTCACGTAAAAGCGTAAGCCCCGCGGCAAAAAAAAAAAGACTTGCACTAAACCATTACACAGAAACGAAAGGCCTTAGTCTCTAACTAGCCTGGAGTTATTCCAATATCAATTCGTGATGTTGTAACCATGCTAACAGATGGTAAGAATTTGAATCAATTATTGAAGTTTTAAAGCACTTTTTATCCGCATAAATCCAAGTTATAACAATAGAAGGTCCATGTTATAAAGAGGTCCACAGCCTTTAAGAGACACGATATTGATTGATGGGGCAGACAAAGGAACAATGCAATCCAATACAGCTATCAATGAAGAAGACGCGGCCATCGGAGACTTACAGAAGTACAATCATTCACAGCACAACAAGGTCTTCTGACAAAAAGCAAACGACAGCAACAGTCACAGAGTACGATTTCTGAATCATTAAGGTTCTTGCAAATTTTCTTTTTGCTTTATTTCAAACTTTATGTTTCTAAACCGGCGAGGTCAGGCCAGTGTGCCGCCTGTTCTATAATATGCTTACGTCGTAATCACCAAGAATCATAAAGATTTTGAATTAAAAGGCTTGTATTATTTATTATAAATATGTGGAAATAAATTTTTATTTGAGAAGAAACTCACTAAAGTATTGCGCTTGCAACCTTAATGAATTTATTAAAGTTGATTATTTTGATAATAAAAAAGCTGTAAAAAGACAATAATCAAAATCATTTCATAATCAATTGAAATAAAAGCAATTTACAGAGACAGTAAAAAGCTGAAAAGAACCCGAAAGTGGCGAGCTGAGCAAGGAAGAAAGGGTAGTGCTTGAGAGGGACTAATGCAAGCTTGTATAGCACTCGATTCCCAACACCAAACACCACCGTAGCAGCTACCGCGACCATCACCCCCACCCTCCGACCAACTCCCCCACAACCCCTCTCCGCCACAGCCACCACCTCATTACGAGGATGATGGCTATCGAACGAACAGCACCGAGGCCGCGCTTCCTTCTGCCCTATCGCCTCAATCACCCATCGACTCGACCGCAGCACTACTCCCCCTCCTCCTCCAACACCTCTCCGTTGATTAATCCGCAAAACACCAACCGACGAAGGGACTCGCCGTGAAATGTGGTGATTCGCCGCCGGTGACTCCACGGCGACGGCGTTCACCCGCCGGAAGCTCACCGACATCACTTCTCCACGTGTTAATCAATGTAAAGATCAAATTATCGTTGGATTGATCTGAAAAATGTTGGAAATTGAAATTCCAAGGAGAATGGGAAATTGGAGCGAAGAGGCTCTACTAATGTCAATCGAATAATGGAAAGCAAATGGAAGAAATCTGTGTCCACGTCATCATTTGTTTCAAATTGTCAACGTCATCATTTGTTTTTTTTAAAAAAATTTATTATTATTTTTCATCTTATTTAATTAAAAAATAATAAAGACAAAAACTTGTTTAAGACGGTCTCACGTGTTATATTTTGTGAGACAGATCTCTTATTTGGTTCATCCACAGAAAGGTATTATTTTTTATACTAAGTGTATTATTTTTTATTGTGAATATTGGTAGGATTGACCCGTCTCACAAATAAATATTTGTGAGACCGTCTCATAAAAGACCTACTCAATAATAAATATTTTGAGAGCCACAAAATTATTAATTAATTAAATTTAAAAAATAAAATATATGTGTTTGTCTTGGTTTTTGTTTTGTTTTTTTTTAAGTTTCATCCATTTTATTATTATTTTTTGTAATTCTTAAAATTACAATTGTTCATATTGGGTTTTTTTATAATTAATTTAATTTTTAAAATATATTTCAAAAATAATTTTAAAAAAAAATTTCAAGATCATGGTCCGTACTTCGTAAGTACGGATGTTGGAGCGTCACGGACGTTGGAGCGCCCGTGCTTGTTAAGCACGGACATGCTCCACGTTGGAGCATCTGTGCTTCGTAAGCACAGACGCTCCAACGTGGACCTCCACGTGCGAGAGTCCGTGCTTACGCGACAAAGCACGGACTCTGTATATTTTTTTTCCTTTTTCTGATCCGTTCATTTCCTGAACCTTTCACATTTCCTCAACCTTTCACGTGAAGTTCTGATTTCTGATTTCTCAATGTTCACGTCAAGTTCAATAATTGAAATCTATATATTCTTCAGCATTTTTCGTCTATATAATTTTTGTGAACGAATGAGTTATCAATTTCTTCTTTGAATCTACATAAATTTTCTCTCAAATTTCATCGGTAAAATGTCTAACATTGATGTACTCTTATATTTTGGTGTTCATGTAGTTATCGATAATGGATCCGTTGAATATAGCATTCCATTTGTTAGACCGATACGAGTATTACGATCTATTAATTTTTTGGAGTTGGTTGAAGTTGTGCATAAAATGTTAGGAATCGATCCAATGAATTTCTTCTCTGAAGTTGTCAACAAAATATTCATTTATGGAGAGATCATCTTGACATGAACTTCAAGTCAATCTCGTTGATGATGATGCTTTACAGTTTATAATGCAATGTGACAATATGCATATGTTGTATTTATACGTGGAAGCAAATTCAATTGAGCATCATGTTGGATTTGATGATCCTGAATCCTACGTTCCACTTGCATCCGATTCAGGGTTCAATAACCAACTCGGTACTTCTACATATGGTGGTTTCCTGGATGTAGAATCTTATGTTCCATAGGTTACCGAAGGACTCGATAATATAAATTTTCGATGATGTAAGTGGGTCTTGAGATCGATATATCAATGTCTCGACGGAACAAAATACTACTCCATATTGGCCGAATCCAACATTAGATACGAGTGCTCGTTGTCCGGATATGGCCACTAATGATGATGTTTGGAGGAGTGATTCTGAACCCGATATGTCATATAGCGAGTCTGAAGAAGAAGAAGTGAATGATGATGATGATGAAGTGAATACTTTTACAAATCATATGAGGGGACATCATCTCGACAACCACCTTGTGAAAAATTACAGAGGCAGACCGTTCCATTTCTTTCAAACACTTCTGAGATGCCATCATTTTTCAATAAATTTTTTGGGAAAGAGCCTCCTGATTCTGTCGATATACCTTCTGGAATGCAAACAAGCTATTACAATCTGGATAGAGGTGAATTATGCGTTAATATGTTATTTAAAGATAAGAATGATCTTATTGCATCTGTGAATGATTATTCAATTAGAGTGGTCAGGAATGAGTATCGTGTCGTGGATAGCACACGAAGTTTGTGGAAATTACGTTGCAAAAATAATTCTTCTACGGTCATTTGTCGATGGGTACTTCCCACTTCTTTGAAAGCCAAAACTGGTTATTGAAAAATAACAAAATATGATGGGCCTCACACACGTATATCTACCTCTGTTGGTATAGACCATAAGAATTTGAATAGTGATATGGTGGCACATACGCTATTGGGATTGTTCGTTGTGATCCTTCGTACGAGATTAAGTATATCGTCGAAAATGTGAAAGATAAATATGGATATCAAATCTCGTATACGAAGGCATGGCGAAGTTTGAAACGTGCTATGGAAATTGCTCATGGTACATTAGAGAGCTCCGTTCGGTTACTTCCAAAATACATGTGTGCTTTGTCCAAATATAGTCCGGGAACAGCTGTGGAGTGGAAGCATCTCAGAGCCAACACCGAAATGAGTAAGACACTGAACTATGTTTTCTGGGCATTCAGGCCGTGTGTTGATGAGTTTCGGCATTGTCGAAAAATAATTAGTGTCGATGGTACACACTTGCATACCAAGTACAAGCACAAAATGTTGATCGCTGTCACTCTGGATGCGAACAATCAGGTTTTACCGCTAGCATTCGCTATTGTGTATTAAGAAACATCATATTCTTGGAAATGGTTCTTGGAGAACCTAGGAAGACATGTTGTTCGTGGTGAAAATGGTGTGTGTCTTATTTCTGATAGGCATAAGATTATCGTACGAGCAACTGAAGATCTATCATATTTTCAATCTCCTTATGGTGTGCATCATATTTGTTTGAGACATCATTTTTGTTTGAGACATGTGTGTTCAAACTTTAACACTAAATTCAAAGACGTGCATTTGAAAGATTTATACTGGGCGGCAGGCACACAAAATCAAATTTGTAAGTTTGAAGTAATAATGGAGGAAATCAAGCAAAAAAACATTTTGGCGCACCAATATTTGACTGGAATTGCGAAAGAAAAATGGAGTTTGGCTCATGACGGTGGTTGGCGTCGTGGGGTGATGACAACCAATATGTCGGAGTGTTTAAATAGTGTGTTGAAGGGTGTTCGTAGACTTCCTATATCTGTCATAGTACACTTGACACTTCTGAGGTGCGTACAATATTTCATTGAACGTGTGACAAGAGGTAGTCGTATGATTCAGGAAAATCAGCTGTGGTCAGATTATGCATGTCGGAAGTATGAGAAATGGGCGAGAAAGTCTAGTGAACATCGTGTTGCCAAATATGATGTACGTGTGAAAACTGCTTCGGTTGCAACTGTTGGAAGACCAAGTCGTGGCCAACATATGCATGTGGTGAAGTTATCAACGAGTGATTGTTCATGTGGTAAATGGACGATTTTTGGCATCCCGTGTTCCCATGCTATTTGCACCGCTAAGTGGCACTCCTTAGATCCGACGACACTTGTACAACCATGGTATAACATAGCTGAGTACTTAGCAACGTACGAGGGCAGATTTCAACCTCTTGCAGATGAGCGATATTGGGATCCTCCAACTTTCGAGTTTCACCACAACCCGGTTAGACGTGAAAGAAAAAGAGTTGGTAGGAACAGAACAACTCGATTGAGAAATGAGATGGACAGACCGGTAGTTAGAGAGAGACAACATCGACTGAAGTCTTTTGTTAAATTGTAATAATGCTTTCATATGTTAAAAATAAATTGGTTTTATTTTTATTTTTTATTTTTTTAAAAAAAACAAAAATAGTCGGGTAATGTTCGCGACCGAGCGGTAAAATATTACTGTTCGAACGTTAACGTTGCTGCGCTGGAATAATATTTCCAGCGCAAAGCTCGCGCCCGAGCGGTAACTTGTTATCGCTCGGGCACGGCCCCACTTCCCCTTCCCTTTCCCCTTAGGTCACGCTGGAAATATTTTTCTAGCGCAAAGTTCGCGCCCGAGCGGTAACTTGTTATCGCTCGGACGCGGCCCCACTTCCCCTTCCCTTTCCCCTTATCCTTATCCTCATCCTTCTCCCATTCTTCACAAAAAATTTCAAATCCCTAACTCTAAAAATCTCTCTCTTCTCATTTTTTCTACAGTAATCCCTTCTTAATCACGATTCAAGCAACGGCTCGCACTATTCCTTAAGAATCAAGAACCTTCCACTGTCTGGTCATCTTCTCCAACACACTTGACCACCTCCATCTCCTATCACCATGGCTTCGAAGAAGGCGAAAGGTAATCTCAGCTCTTCCTATTCTTATTCCTTTGATAGAACTCGATTTGTGAGTGAGGCGGCTCGGGCTAGGTATGACCGTGCCAAAATTCATAGAAACCCAATTACTGAGCGGAGATTTCGTAGACAATAGGAGGATCGATACGTAGGGCCTCTTGTGGGGTTGGAGAGGCGGAGATGGGAAAAATTTGGAGCTCAACCTAACGCGGCGGTGGTATCGGTGGTGCGAGAATTTTACGCCAATGCTGGTGAGAGGACGGATGACAAGGCCTTTGTCCGGGGTTACACTTGTATCGTTTGATTCGGGTACAATCAATACATTTTTAAAAACGCCCGAGGTTGATGATTTCGCCTTCGAGGCATTGGTTGCAGTAATTTTGAATTTTTTTATTATTTTTGAAATATATTTTAAAAATTAAATTATTTCTCATAAAATTGAGCCGTGAGACGATCTCACATGAAATTTTGTTTAATAATAATAAATATGTACAGTTTGAGTCTATGATTCAGCGGGAGTAGCACTCCACTTATTTTTAATACTAACATGTTTATTAAAAAAAAAGGAAACTCTAAACATAAATTGATCCATATATAATTGTTATATTTAAAATATATTATTAACTATAAGATTTTAGAGTAATTAATTTTTATTTTTATCTTAAAAAAAACGTTCCGTTTTTTCTCCAAAGTACATCTATTTATATAACATTTGAGTACAAATATTAATTCTAACATAATTATAAAAAGTAAACATATTTTTTAATAAAATTTAACATCTATTTTTTTTAATAAATTAGTAAGTTTATACTGTAATAATTTTTTAGTTATTTTTATATTACGTTTCATCGTTTTTTCCTTTTATTTTTACCTTTGCCGAAATTTCATTTTTTCCCCTTTTCTTCGTGTGTGTGATCACACATTCAATATGATTAATTTTCATAATATTATCATAAAAAATCAGTTACCCCATCATTTAACTTAATATATTGATAATATGCAAGTTACCTTTCATGCATGTGAACTGATAACTAAGAAAACACAGAGGAACAAATAACTTCAGAACACTTTGTTAGCGAAATTGTTGATAACAGAATTATAAAAGCAAACTTGTAAAGATAACACGGTAAACGGAATAAGTATACTGTTATGTGTATCGTGTATATAAGAACAAAACCAAATCGAAGCATGTAGCAAGTGCAATTTTTTAAAACAGATTCGTTCTCTCTGGTATGTGCTTCGAGTTTTAACCGGACGACTGTTTCATAGGATACAGCGGACAGACCAGCAGTAATGTTGCACAAATCACCACACCGACAATCTCTTCCAAGAGAGAGGAAAAATAAAATTGTAAAATTTCATATGAATAGGATAGATTGATAGTAAAATGAATGCAAACTATTCGTTCAGGCACGATGATCTCTCGAACATATCTGATATAAACTTGGAAGTGATGCCTTTAGTGTTTGCCATTGACAGCTTTAAAGAATTGATTGAAATTTTGCTGAATTTCGGTGTCCATAAATGAGGTCTTCATCCGATATTTATATGACAAAACATCCAACGACTCAAAAATTGACATGACAACTATTTTGTCATTTACTGCACTGCCAAAAAATAGTACAGATTGGCATCCTATTTAGGCTATGTTTGATAACCATATAAGGGAATGATTATGAAATAATCATCTCTTATCTCATGTTTAGTTCATTTTTAATTTAGCATTGAGGTCCTTGATTATGATTGAAAGCCCTCACTATTTATGTTATTTGTGTGATTAAATATCACTCCTCAAAGATGTGATAATATATAATTCTTGAATAGTGATAATGATAAATTAATATAATATTTAAATTTTTATTATATTTTTTATAAATTAATTTCATATATTTTTATTATTTTCAATCATTTTAAAGAAAATAAATTGTAATGTAAATCTATTTTAAATTAAATATTTATAAATTTCTAATCTTGTTAATTAATTTTTTTTGAAAATAAATATTTATTAAATTCTAATTTATTTTGTTTAATGATTACCGTAATATTTTCTAATATATTTTTAATAAATATAAATTATAATTATAAATATTTAATTATCTATCAAATTATTTTAAGAATATTTATAATTATTTTAAAAAACAATAATATTGTAACTATTACTGAACTTTATTTTACATTAACATTCAAAATATTATTGTTATTTTAATTATTAAAGTAAATACATATTTACAAATTTATTTCTAATAAATATATTTAAATTAACTTTAATAAATGTAAATTATAATTATAAATATTTAATTATCTATCCAATTATTTTAAGAATATATATTTAATGAACACTTGGAGCATTTTGGTAATTGCAATAAAATTTACAAAATTAATCCATCATTTTAAAATCATACCAAACATCATGTTATTTATCTCACCATACTATTAATCCATATATCTTATTTTTTAATCACTCTAATTACTAATCATTTACTTATCCCATCACACGTACTAAACAGAGTCTTAAAGTACATGAGTACTAAGTTTCCAGGACTTGTCTTTTTTTTTTCTGGACTCTTTCAAACTTACTTGTGCTTGCCCTATTTAATCGGTTGACATGTTTGAATCCATGAATCATATCCCATAAGGATCCGGATCAAGAATGACCCGATAAACTAATTGGATAAGCCAAATCAGAGCCAAGCTGCCGGGAACTATCCTTGTCATTCGGGCACATATTCTCTTCCCAAGCAATCAAGAGCCCGGGCTCTAATACAAGCTCCCGAGAACTTCCTACCCAGGCTACCTCGAAAATTGCACCAGACTCGAGTGTGATTGATATGGGCCATCTTATCTGTCAGAACAACATGGGTTTGGCATGTGAGAAAAGTCATCAGAAAGTATGGGGAGCCGTCTTACCATACTTAGCAGGTGGCACTGAAAATAAGGTAATGATGAGATTTACTAGCATAAATAGCAGGTACATTTATCATTTACAGATTCTATATTTTTGAACTCTCAAGCATACACATATATTCTCACATATATCACTTGTGTCCTTCGTCTTCTACCTGCTGACTTAAGCATCGGAGTGGCCACGCCGGACACCTCTCCGGTGCCCATTCACGAGTTCCTCTATTTGTTTGCAGGTTACAATCGAAGTCATTATCTTCACTCATTTTCCTAAACACAAATCATCCTCAATATCCGGTGGATCGCCCACTTATATCTAATCCAATTCACACGGATTGCATCAATGAATTTTTTAAAAAAAAAATCATAAAGACAGTCGTGGAGTTTTTTAAATATGGTTTTAAGTCTTTATATGATCATAAAAGTTTGAGCTTTGGTGAATTTACTTGAAATTTGAGCGTGATGCATGTGTGTTGGATCAAACTATTTTAATTTTCAAGTATTTTTGTGTTCGTTATTTTATTATCCACTTACTTAATAAATAACGATAAAAAAACAAACTACTAATACTGTAATATAACACAATTTTACATCCTTATAAAAAAAATATTATAAATTTACCTATCTAAAATAATTTAATGGTTAGTGAAAATATCTCATTTATGAGGTGCAAATCCAATATATATTTTTAATTAATATTTATGTGAATCATCATTTTTAAATTTAAATTATGAACCCATACATTCTCAACTCTTTCGTGAAGCTTCATTCACAACCAACAAACTTTATGCACGTCCCTTCGTTGACATCCCAGAAAATTGCGCAAGGATGACACACATAAGGAAATTGTCAATATATATATCTGTGTGTGTGTGTGTGTGTTTGTATGGGGTTGACCTCACATCTCACCAATGATATAAAGTACACGAGGAGTTTAAACATCCATATTTCTCCCAAACTGCTTTCACGAATTATTCAGAATGTATATTAAATAATTTTGTCTCCATCACTATTATAATTATTATTGTTATTATTATTATTATTCCACAACACTTAATTAAATGTGATTTTATTCTTATTATTATATTGCACAGTCTACATTCAATCATATCTGTTAGGATTATTTTGTCCGACAGATGCTACAAATAATAAGACTTTCTGTATAGGATGTAAAACAGTAAATTTGTGTTTTATCAGAATTAAATGTTGTGCCAGATGTTACAACATCTCGGACAACATCTGTATGCAGTGGAAAATTAACTTTTATAACACAAATTATTTGAAATAAATAGATGGACAAGATTAAATATGCTGCGGTGCCTTATGACAAAAATTAATCACTAAAAAAACCAAATCGTTTACAAAAACCTAACACTAGTGATTATGACAAAAATCAATTTCCTCAACAAGTTGAGAAAACAAATGCTTTCTAAAAAACAAACAACCAGAATAAAACTAAAACAAGAAAGCAAAAACTTGATCCCGGAAACCACTATCAACTAAATGCAATCTTCAGTCAACATCGTTACGGATGTTGTCTATAGATGTTGGCACCATTCAACTTAACACGGGAATCACCACTCCAAACAGCAACGGCTTCGAGAATAATTTTTCTCTGTAAATCTCTGCAACGTGTGTGTATGTATGGTCGATATTGAAGCGGCGGCTA